>NW_027495442.1:0-146929 GCF_021521415.1 Bidens hawaiensis
AAGCTCGTAAGTCGCCTTGCGCGCCAGCTTCATTATTCTACAAGCTCGTAGGTCGCCTCGCGCGCCAGCTTCTTTATTATTACAGCTCGTAAGTCGCAATGCGCACAGGCTCTCATTATTCTACAAGCTCGTAAGTCGCCTCACGCGCCAGCTTTATTATTTTACAGCTCGTAAGCCGCCTTGCGCGCCAGCTTCATTATTCTACAAGCTCGTAAGTCGCCTTGCGCGCCAGCTTCATTATTCTACAAGCTCGTAAGTCGCCTCGCGCGCCAGCTTCTTTATTATTACAGCTCGTAAGTCGCCATGCGCGCAGGCTCTCATTATTCTACAAGCTCGTAAGTCGCCTCACGCGCCAGCTTTATTATTCTACAGTTCGTAAGTTGCCGCGCGCGCCAAGCTTTATTATTCTTAGCTCGTAAGTCGCCGCACGCGCCAGCTTTATTACTCTCAGCTCGTAAGTCGCCTCGCGCGCAGGCTTTTATTATTCTCAGCTCGTAAGTCGCTTCGCGCGCAGGCTTTTGTTATTATTATAGCTCATAAGTCGCCTCGCGCGCAAGCTTTATTATCAGGCCCCGCGCCACTATTATTATGATGCGTGCTATATCTTATTCATACTAGTGCACCATCATCATCATAAGGATCACAACATGTCACCATCATGGAGAAAACCTCCCAAAACTCAAAGACAAGGCCGAAGAAAAGGGAAGAAACCGCCTCACGATCTAGCACACCTTATAAAGTCCAGTGCTCCACCTAAACGCTTGCACGCCTAGGAGCAACACTGGACTTGGGGGGCTTGTCGGGGTATGGTACTAAGAACCCTAATTTATTGTGTTTTGGGCTTATTTTATTATATGGGCTAATACATTTGTTTTTGGGCTGAGGGGGTTTTGTGGAGGTAACCCTAACTGGGCTAGGCCCATTAGGGTACCATGATGGTGGCCATGAGGCTCCCTATATAAGGAGGTCTCCACCTCCTTATCAAGGGTTGGCAAATAGCTCAATAAGAGCCACCACCATATTTTTGTGTCTGTGAACAAGAGATCCTCTGGATTTCTTAGCGGTCACCTCCACACCCCCAAAAGTCACAGCAGATCACAGCAGCGGTCGGAGCAGAAGCAAGCAAGTCGTGGTTCGTTCATCTCGAAGTCCGTGGAAACATCGTCATGGGTCAGGTCAGATTCATTTCACGCTTCTACAACAGGTCAACAAAAAATAAAACATATAATACTATTTTGAATGTTGATATAAAGTACATGGTAGACAAATTTGTTTTAAGAACTAAAACTTAGGCTTGATACGTTAGTTTATGAAATTTGGTGTGAATTTGATGGTCCATTGTTTGGTTTTAACAAATAATATTTAGGCCTTTTGTAATTGAAATCCGATTAGTATCTCATAGTCCATGGATCTTTTCTTTGGCTCATTTTGGTTTTTAAAATTTGATTAAAGTTATGAAAAGTGACAGGTGTAGAATTAATTGCTGCAGTGGGTGATGGATTTAAAAGTCTAAAAGTCGGCAATTCTGCACCTATCATGAGTCATGACGCTTGGAGCCTTGGAGCTTATGTCGAGTTCGCTATGGTATGTTCTCAAATACTTTTTTTTTAACTTTTTATTTAATTAATTTATTATTATCAACATGTTTCTGGTTTCAACTTTTAAGTTAAATATTGGAGTTAAACTTATTTTTGTGGTGCTATTAGGCAGCACAAATGGAGTCTGGAAAGGCGGTTCTTGTCATTGTTGCTGCAGGAGGAACCGGGCAATCTGCATTTAGGTACTCGTTTTCCTTTTTTTTTTCAATGGGTCGACACAGTTAATTAAACAGGTTAGGGTTTATTGGCCTAATATCAACTATATTTTAATAGTGGATTTTCAATTTAGCTTTCAATCTGCACAACATCTTTTCAATCAGAATCATTGCCCATGTTTCTCATTAGGTAGGATTTCTATGTTATTGATTAGTTGTTGATTTTTAGATCTTTTAACTCGAATGGTGTTATGAGGACGAAGATTCTTGGTTAGTGGATACAAAATTTATCACTTTAATTGCAAAACAAAATTAAAGCTTTTAAAGTGATAGAATTAGGGAGAATGGTGAAAATCGCTAACCATGTCCATATTTGCATTTACTGCCTTACTGGCCACAAATTAGTGCACTGTTATCTCACCTTTTTTATATCAAATAATTTGTTGCATGGAACACTCATCTGAAACAATACACTTTTTAAATGACAGTCATCAACTCCAAGTTAAGATTTACATGTCTATAAATACATCAAAATTCAGTGAATGTGTATGTAAAAATTATTCGAAAACATGATCAGGTTAATTCGAGTATATGCGTTTATTGTCATTGGCTCAGACGTGGTCTTATTTTTAAGGCTTTGGAGTTTTTCTATAAGAATTTTGCAGCGGAGGTTCATAGGCATTCTTGCTATAACTGGCTGATATAAAGGTAAGATTTATTTGCATAGTTTTGTTGGATTAATTGTTAATAGTGATTTAAACCTGCACAAAGAGTGTTTTTTATAATATGAGGTTGATAGTTGTTGTTAATTATTCAAATTGTTTGAAATTAGAATAGTATTTTATGAAATTTTGCCTACCAGAAGCTTATTTGAACTTTGAACCAGTCATTTTGTAATTTATTTTTTGACTCTATCTTTTTGAAATGATGTTTAGAGGAAACCTATTCCACTGCTTTTCTTGACTAGCACGAGTGAGTTTTCAGCTCTTACACCTTTCTCAACATTATTTTATTAGGTTTATATGAATTAGTGTGATGTTTTTTAGTTATTTGCAGTTGGTGAGGGTCTGGCCCCTTTGAATTCGGCTGTTGATCATGGTCATACTGAACCTATAAAATTACTTTTGAGCGGGAATGCTAATGTGAACTTAAAGGTAATCTTGATGTCAATCATTTACTAATTGGTGTAAAGCTAAACTTGATCAAGTTTTGTTTATTATTATCTAATTGGTCAAAAGGTTTAAAAAATGAAGTTGAAAAGGATGTTGACATGTCAAACGAGTCGAAAATTAACCAATGTGCATATTGATGCATGCAACCTCCTAAATAGCTTAATTTATGTTTTCGTTCTAAAATGTTAAAACATAAATTAAGGGGGTGACAGCGCAGCTTGTTGCCCGCTTACCTTCCTTTATATTGTAATTGGATCATTTTAATATAATAAATAGTGAATTCATAAAAAAAAGTTAAAATTAAGGCTTGTAATGAACCGAACGAACACGAAAAGAGAATGTATGTTTAACATAAAATGAACAATTGAGTGAAAGTGAACAATCAAACGAACATGATTTTCTTGTTCATGTCAGTTTGTTAAAAAAATGAATGTATTTGTGTTCATAAATGTTTGTTAACAGTGTCACAAACGTAAATGACAGAACAAAACTAAATATAGATGAACGAATCTGAGCTAATTATAGCCAAAACTTTTGAATCCAGCCTTTTATCACACATGAAGGTAATTCATATTGAAACTAACTCTAATTTCATTGGGTCAACCCAACCTGACCTGTGAATCTTTTCTATAGGAGGGCATAGCAAACATGGTAACATATTTGCAAAATGGAGGTTAGGTGCTTTGTAGAGAGCACAATCCTTTTGGGGCTACACTTCTTACTATGACATCTGCTGTAGCCGGGTAATATATATACTTTGGCACTATTTAGTTTTTATACTCGATGGTCAATGTTGACTTCATTGACGGTCAATAACTGATCATATTATGCTTACTGGTGCAGACATCAACAACAGCAAGAATTTATGAAGTGGTTGCTCGAGCCTTTGAGCCATCTGTGGACTCAACTTGAATGGAAAAATGCATATTTATTTGACCCTTGAATGTCTACGTAATATGTGTGGTGAGACACAATTTATATGGTCATTATTCCACACAATTTATGTAGTGGTTGCTCGAGCCTTATGAACATTTTTTCTAAAGCTTGAGCTCGGCCTGTGAGTAATTTTTTAGGCTCAAGCTTGGCTTGTTAACCATTGATTAATTATTATATATACATTTATAGTTTTTTTTATATATTTTGGTTACAATTTTATGCATCACATAGTATGTGTCTTTTAGTTACTTTATCATAATTTTATAGATAATAATTATCGCTATATAAATATATATTTAATAATTGGAAAAAAAAAACATCTAAATAATCTATGCCCATAAGCAATCTCGAGCTCGATATATGAAGCTCAGGCTTGTTTTTTAAACAAGCTTAGCTCGAGCTCATTTAAGTTCAGTTCGAATGGCGTTTTAACGAGCCGATCTTGAATAGTTCATGCACAGCTTGGCCTGTTTACACCTTCATTCTGTTAGCTTGAATTTTTATATACTTTTGTTTTTATGTTATATTCTATTTACTTGTGTATTGCAGGAACCGGCTTCTCCCGAATCAACTGGAAAGATGCAAGTTTTCTAGAATATGCTTAGCCACACAATTACAGATGAAATGACAACTTGAAAAAAATGAATTATTAGTACGGGTATATAGGATATGTAGTTTTGATTTAGGTCATAACCTTGTGGTCATTTTCTTATTTAGTATAGTGTTTGCTTCAAATTGGTTATGGAATTGGATCATGAGTCGTTTGCATGTTGCATATGATGAATCTGATTCTTGATTCTAGGCGAGAAGAACGTGTTTGTTCTCTCCTAAGATGTGTTTGAAAGTTTATTTACTAGAATGATTTGTTGTTTTTGAATTCGATTTTTCATGTAGTTATTGATAACACCTTTATTAAAGTATATATATATCTCATTATCTCAATTCTCAAGTCTCATTACAATTTGTCCACGGGCACTTATTTAGTTAAATTTTTTGTGAGACCCAACTCTTCTTTTTAGATTGACCGATGGCTAAACCATGTTGAGATGTTCAACGAAACCGGTTCCTGGAACCGAACCGGTGGACCCGAACCGGACCCGAACCGGTTCCTACCCGTTTTTTGTAGGAACCGGACCCTATCTGATTCAACCCGATGATCCGTGACCGGTTCTTGCATTTCTGAGTGGGGGCGGGTAGGAACCGGAACCGGTTCTGGAACCGAACCATCCGGAACCGGTTCCTAACCGGTTCTAGCCGTTGGATCGAATATAGCCGTTGGAAATCGTTTTTTGGCCGTTTTTTGACCGTTGGGGTCAAAAATAGCCGTTTTTTGGCTCCCCCAAGCACCCCACTGTATTTGGTGTCATGGGTTCATCACAACACTCAAAACGCAAACCCTAACGCAAAAAAATACAAAAAAACGCTATTACAACGTTTTGAGTTCTCTAATCTCTTGTTTTCTCTTCTTCTATATTCATATTTGTTGTTATGGCTGCCTCACAATCATCGGTTGGTCAAGGTTCCAACGCCGAACCAAGTTTCGTTCGTATTGTACCTCATAATCGTAATCAAGAGATTTGGTGCAATTGGGATTTGGTTGAATTGAGTGACCATTCATTGAAGGCTCGGTGCAAGTTTTGTGGGATTTATTAAACCCACTTTCGAATTCAAATTTGAAGAAACACATCGAAAAACCGTATTGCAAGGCGTTGAAAAAGAACGTCGATTCGCAACAAACACAAATGGATAGTGAAGGCGGAATATTTACATACCAAATTGATCGAGTTCAAGATCGTATGGCGAAGTTTGTGATTCAAGAAGCTTTGCCGTTTAGCCACTTCGACAACCCTCGCTTAACCGCCATGATTCGAGATACGCTTCAACCACAATACACTCACGTAAGTCGTCATACTCTTAAACGTTATTGTTTAAAATTGTGGAAGAAGGCCAAAGAGGTACTAATTGCATATTTTGAAAATATAAATACGGGAATAAACTTAACTAGTCATGTTATACAAATACGAATCGTAGTTTAGAATCCAAATTGCAAACGAAAAACGAAAAAAAAAAAAATTTTTTACACTGTAACCGGTTGGAACCGGTTACGGTACAGGAACCGGGTTAGGAACCGGTAAGAACCGGTTAGATAGGTTAGGGGTCTGAGGGTGGGAGAACAGGTTCGGTTCCCTGACCGGTTCGAGCCTGGAACCGGTTTAAAAGGGGGTTTTGAATATAGGAACCGGTTCCGGTTCCTAGTCCCAAACCGTTTTGAACATGCCTAAAACCATGTAGACTAATAAAGTTACTTGATCGATTGTTAAAAAGAAGTTAGAACTATGGAGATGAGATAATTGATGTGTAAGGCACTAAACTTTGTCTCCATAATAAGAGTAGTTGATATGCAAATATTATTATTTTTAAATTAATATAATTATGAATAATATTTTTATTATTTGTGTATTCAAGTTTTTATGTTTCAATTATTATGTTTAAACATGTTATTTTTTATTCATGTGTTTGTTATTATTTAATTGAGGTATGTAAGACTCATGACATAAATAGGCTAAATTGCTTGTATGAATAAGAAAACGAACACGCTTACTATACAATATATCATGAAGAAGTTAATAAACTAACCAAAAATCTCCATGGATTTCATAACTAAGCCACCTCGTACAGCTATGCATCGTGATACCATTTGGGTGATTGTGGACCGTTTAACCAAAAGTGCTCACTTTCTGCATATACGAGAGGCTATCTCGTCAGAAACGTTAGCAAGCTTGTTCATATAAGACGTTGCATCTAAGCATGGTGTACCGTTATCAATCGTGTCCGATAGAGATACACGGTTTACTTCGAGATGTTGGAAGAGGTTCCATGAAGCTATGGGAACAATATTAAACATCAGTACGGCGTATCATGCTCAAACAAATGGACAATCCGAAAGGACGATCCAAACCCTTGAGAATATGCTACGTGCTTGTGTTTAAGAGGGACAAGAAGGTAACTTCACCCAAATCTCTTAAAATTAAGAGATACAACTTCATCAACATACCTTACAACTTGATAGAGCATAAAATGTAATCTATTAAAGGGAGCCTTTTCACTTTTCCTTTTCAAAACCCTCACACGTAATCAACACCATCCAATTACTACTCCTAAAATCAATGGTCAAACATCTCGATCCGTATCACTCACCATGAGCCAATCAGCACACCCTTAAGAAACCTTCTCACACATCTCATTTATGTTTCCCTTTTTATTTTAACATTCTTCAATGATATAAATAGACCATACCAATTCAACGAATAAGAAAAATACATATGTAGTATACAATTATCACGAAAAGAATTATAAACTAATAGAAAAGGAGTTCCTCGCTGGTAAATGTCGTCGCCGCCGCATCGCGCGGGTTTCTGCTAGTGTGTATATATATATATTACGACATCTTATACTTATAATTTCAAATCCTCAAATTATTTTAAAATAGTTAATTAATAAGTACTTAATCAAGTTGATGATCTTCAAAAAGACTTTAAGTCAAACATATGATTATTGTTATCACCATTATTATTATTATTATTAGTAGTAGTAGTATCGTTATTATCATTATTATTTCATTACTACTATTATAGTCACTAACACTATAATTATTATTATATATAATATTTTTCAATGTTAAATAAAAACGTTTAATAAAGTAAAATCGTTGTTTCAAACAACTCCTAAGCCCTTGAGGCTATAATATTATAATCATAATAGCTCTATCAAAACAAGTCATTTTTAGTTGTAGATCCTCTTTAAAGTTTTTAGTTGCTATGATACCATTTGAAAGAACATCTAATCGATCAGGATCAAAATGAATTGTATTTGTGTGGAATTCAACAAGAGACGAAGTTACACAAGTAATTTATAAACGTTTAAGCTTGTTTATATCATTAATCATCAACAGTTACTGGCCACATGACATTGACCATGCTTTTCCCAGTTTTTGGATCTCGAACCCCTTTGGCTTTCTTCAAAAAGGATTCGGCTGTAGTCAAATTTGGGAATCCTAGATCAACTTGATTCTTTAAGAAGTTCCAGAAGTCGGTAGCCTTCTTATCGTTATTAGGATTGTGAAACTGAGCGTTGATTAAATCACTTAGGTCAACCTTTGTCCATGACCTAAAGTCTCTCATCTTCTTATACTCAGTGTTACCTGACTTTTTTTTAACCCACCACATCGATTTATCAATATCGTATCCCCACAACACAACACCTGATCGATCACCATATTTATCTGAGAATCCCTTTTTGAATTCAACAATGAATTTATCAGGGTGATCGGAAGACTCCACGTTTTGATTTGAGTTCTTCATTATCATAATCATATTTTTGTATCCTCCCAACTTGTTCGGATGTCTCTGGAGGAGTGGCAAGGTATTGTTCCAGTGGCTCAGACGCGTCAATATTAGAAGTAGGACGCACGCTGGAACCACTACCTTGCTTGTAACCCGTTGTCTTCTCACTACTGTCATCACCATTTTTGAATTCATCTCCAAAATTCTGAATCAACTTTTGTTGGAGGTTCCTGTATCTTTGAATCCTTCTCGGCATTACTTGCTTCAAGCTCTTGGATTCATACATCCTTCACCACCGAGTCTTGTTCAAGCTCAAAGACTCGACGTTGCAAGGATTGTACATCAACTGGTTCAGCTTCAAGAGCAATCCCCCTGCCATTGTATTGTAAGAATTTATCTTGCATAGCCAGGATATGAGCGATTTTATTAGCAGTACTTGAGCTTTGTTGACCAATCGGGTCAGACGATACCGATTGTTTGTTGCTGGATTGAATGTATGCCTCAAGCTCAAATTCTTGTGCAATGTCATCAAATATCTATTCTTGAGTTTGTTGATTAGCAGTAGACAGGCCTTGATCAACTCGAGCTTCAATTGTAGTGGACTCAGAAGCTTTATATTGAATGGTTGGTGTACCATCAGTAACCAGCACACCCGGACTCGGATCTTTCGTTTTTCTTTTTCTTGGAATGAGATCAGTGGCTGGTTCTACTTCAATATCATCATCATGTATCGCAGTGACTGATTGAGGAGGCTTCAATGCAGTCGAATGGAGCTTGCCTTTAAATGACTCAAAATCTTTCATTTGATCAGAAGTAGGTATTGATTGTTGTTCCAGATGCTCAATCTCCATGTGTTCTGATGGAGAAATACCAGGCTCACCATCATCAGAGATCGTTTCATAAGCAGTTGTGAACCTCTGGGCCAGAGTCACATGTTCATCAGTAATTGAGGCACTAGGACCAGTAGTGACAGCCTCTGATTCAGCGAATCTTCCAAACTTGACAGGCTGATGAAGTCCTTTATAGACCACTTTAGCTCCTTTCCTTGACTGTTTCATCAACCCAAACGTATTGGGACCCGTGGCCTTCAGATCGAGCGTCTCTACAGATTTAATTAGATCAGGATAATGTGAGTTAAAAATCATCTGTAGAAACCTCGGGTACATAAAAATCATCTCCTTCTTCTTGCCCTTAAGGTTGCTTATTATTTCATCAAACATGGAATTGGAATAATTGTAGTTCCAGTCTATGATCAAAGCAACCACAGACGAAATCTGAATGTGGCTTATCTCATCAGATGTTCCCTTTCGTCCTAAGACACATGTGAAGAATGTGTGAATCAAGAACCTTCAGTATGGATGGAATAGCTTCTTGATAGATGGAGGGTAAGCTCCCTCATATCCCATCCTTAGAGCAACTTCAGCAACAACCTCGATAGAATATTCAGTATGATAATCCCGCTGGTCACCGAACAGCAACACCTCGTGAATAATTGCCTTGAAAATAATAATAGGATTCTTCTGAATCTTTGACTCAATCGCCACAGCTCCTTCAGCACCTCTCTAATTGATGGAAGCAGGATTCCAGAATTTTGTCACCATTTTCTTACAAATGACAGGAGTTTCTCGTAAAGCGTGAAAAATCTTTCAAGTATTTAGCCCAACAATCATTGACTTGAACTCCTTGTGAGCTAGAGGAGGATCAAAGAGGCATCCAACAGTATTATGAGTATCAACAAACTTCAAAGGTGCTTGATCAGCCATGACTGTAATAAACGAGTCAAGTTAGTTACAAATTCATCAAATAGATGATCAGTTATTATATGGAATATATATCTGATATAATAGACGTCTTGATAAAAGAACAGGGACCAGAACCATAAATATAGGAAATATGAGTCCTCATTTGTAAAATAGTCCAAATTATATTAATCATAATCATTTTTTGGTCCAATAAAGGAGTTTTCTGTCTAGTAAAAGAGTAATCGGTCAATATAATGATTTTTCGGTCTATAAATAACGTTTTCGATCCAAGACTGATCATTAGTAACCCGGTACCACCGAGAACATGAGTTCTTGGGTAACCAAATGGGTTTTCGATCAAAGTTTGACCAAGAACTCTTGAGATCTCAGATGATCACAAGTTTCTCTCGTTGACCAAGGGTTTTCGGTCAACCATTACCGAGAACCCATGGTCCCGAGATCTCAAAGGTCATATCCCTTAAAACCCTTTGGATTTTGTCTTGAATTTCGAGTCATCTTCCACAAACCCGAAATCGCCATTAACATAAGCCTGCAACTCCAAGAGAATCTCATAACAAGTTCGGACACACAGTAATTGATCATTACACACATGAATCCGAATCACATCTCATAACTCAAACATCAGTTTAGTCCATATATGAATCAACAATGACCCGAAAACACATTCATTAAGTTTCATATACCTTTAAGATTTATTAGCACCTTAGATGATCAATTATAGAAGCGTTATAAGCCAAGAGGGTTTGAGATCGGAGAAGAAGAAAAGATATATTGCAGATTTAAAAGTGATGACCAATAATGCACACACAACATGCCTTTTAAACTTTAAAAACTTTTGTCTGGGCAGAAAACCCCGATGGGCCGAAAACATACATATTATAAGCAACTATGGGCCAAAGCAGCTGGGCCAAGAACACCCTTATCAAAACCATTTAGGCCAATCTGACTAAGCCGAGAACCCAATTAGCAGATATCAGATTTAACATAAACACAAATCATGGGCTTGATCCAATGTTTAAAAAACGATCTCTTATAGCATTCGTTTCTGTTAGTGCATTATTTGGTGTCCGTAGCCTGTCGAATAAGTTAGAGATAGTCTAGTTTGTATATTTAATGTAAAATGGCTCATTCGCTATGGATTGTATAGCGAATGAGATCCATTCGTTATAGACTAGCTATTCATTAAGTTACGAGCCCAGTCGTTATGGATTGTATAGCGAATGGAGGCTTAAATGTTAATGTATTTTCCCATTCGTTATGAAGGGATAATGAATGAGAAGCCATTCACGAATAGGATCACCCCATTCATTAGTGTTGTATAACGAATGGTGTCTATGCCTATAATTAGGCTGATCCTATTCATTGAAGAAGAAGAGATATATGTGAGCCTAAGTTATTACATGTGTTACCATGCCGGATTCTCTCTAGCTTAAGTTATCCACCATTAATGTATTTATTTATAACTTATCAATAAAGTAATTATTTAAAGTATTCGTATTCGTTTAATGTATTGATGTGTCAATGTTAGCGCTAGATCTTGGCTCGTAAACATGTTTCACAGTTTCAACAAGAGTAAACATGAGGTAAAAAATAAAGCGAAAGGGAAAAAGAAAAACAAAATAATCAAGGAAAAAATAAAAATCAGAAATTTAACCACCCGGCCTTCTTGTAATTTCAACAAATTTCGGGATCAAATTTCAATTTCGATAAGCGAACAACCTTTTTAAGAAAAAATCGGAACATGGAATCATATTGATTAAGATGCTTTTACAATGATTCATTTTCAGCATTATTATGACATAGAGACGCAGGTTGATAGCAAGTATTAAGATACTTAGCATGATTTTCATTGTATCAGTGATACGAAAAAGGTTCAATTAGGCATAAAGCTTAGATGGACATCACCTATGGACCCGTGATGCCTCCTATCTCTTTTCAAAGCATATTTGGCTTTCCCCAGATCACCCCAATTTGACTTCAACCCCCTAGTGCTTGATCAAAAGATTTTCTCTATAGAAACAAAAATTTAAGCTTTAAGGTTGAACGTTGGACTTACAAGCCTGCCGGACTTACATGCCTTACATTCATGGTGTTTAGGACTTATCTGAATGCCCAACCCTTGTAGTTCTAATTTGGCCCTTTATGCTTTTGAAATACGAATTTTAATAACACAATATTATATAAATTTTTTATTTATTTATTTAATTATTTATTTTTAAATATAACTTAGAAACATAATAATTTTGGTGATCAAGACACTAACGGGCTCGTGCATGACTGTGTAATTGCTTTTCTGCCTATCATTTGGAGAGATGTATCTAGAGACGTGCACACATCTTCAAAATGACTCTCCACAGTAAGTTTAGCAAATTTAGTTTATATCCCTTCAACTTTTACACATCATGGAAATAAACCATTCAAATCAATGACTGTTCAAAAGCCTTTTTAGCCTAGTAACTTCACACGTTAGGCACACATAAACAATTTTATTATCATTTTCCAAAGGTTGGATCAATTTTTATTTGAAAATATTTTGAGCTTCTAAGGAGCTTTTAACTGAATAATCATATCACTTCCCATAATGTGTTATATAAGACAATTTAGATTAAGTCGCCCCAATCACTTTCAGTTTTCCAGTATCCCGTATGTCTATAGGTAGATAACATGACCAAACATATAAAAGTACATGTCCCTCAAACTTAAGTAACCTATATATTTTCAAGCGAAAGAATTAAACAAAACACACAACAGTTGCCCCAGTCACTTTACAGTGTTCAGGTGAATGGCTATCCCGTATGTCTACAAGTAGATATCATGACCAAACATATACAAGTATACGTCCCTCAAACTTAAGTAACCGACATATTTTTAAGCGAAAGAGTGTAAAAATATTTTTTAATAAATTTTTATTTATGTACTTATTTATTTTAAATAAGATTTTATAAGAACACACGCGCACTCTTTTTGAATTTTTAAAATTTTTTTAAATAAGATTTTATAAGAGCACACACACAATCTTTTTGATTTTTTTAATTTTCTCCCCCTAAATTTGTGCAAACATTTTATAAAAAACATGTACAAATTTACCTCAAAAATACAATCGCCGAAACAAAGCATTTTAAGAAACCCTACAAGCACATTAAATCTAGCTGTTCCGACCGGTTTTGTAAGTAAGTTCGCCACATTATTATCAGTGTGAACTTGCTTAAGATGAATCAGTTTTCGATCGTAACAGTCACAAATAAAATGAATTTTTATGTCAGTGTGCTTGGTTTTTGAATGCTGAATAGCATTTTTAACATTAGTAATAGAAGCATCATTATCACAAAAAACTGGAGTGTCAAGAAATTCCAAACCATAATCCAGCAATTGATGTTGCATCCAGATAACCTGTGAACAGCAGGCAGAAACAGCAACATACTTGGCCTCAGTAGTGGATGTGGACACCGTTTGTTGTTTCTTGCATTGCTATGAAATGAGTTGATCTCCTAAGAATTAACATCCAGCAGACGTAGATTTCCTTTTAATATCATCTCCACCATAATTGCTATCAGCAAAAGCATATAAATCAAAATCTGAGTTTTTGGGATACCAAAGACCTAGCTTCGGTTGCCCTTTCAGATATCTAAAAATACGTTTAATATCAATTAAATAAGAAAGTTTAGGATTAGCCGGGAAATGTGAGCATTGACAGACATCAAACATGATGTTAGGGCGACTGGCGGTGAGATACATCAAGGATCCGATCATTGATTGATAGTACGTCTGATCTACGGGTTCCCTTCAGGATTAGATGAAAGAAGAGGTCTTTCCACCATAGGAGTTGCTGCACTCTTAGAATCTTGGAACTCGAACTTTGCTAGCATGTCTACGATATATTTTCCTTGATGTAGCAAAATTCATGTCGATATCGTACGAACTTGTAATCCCAAAAAAGTCGCCATCTCCCCCCCCCAACGAACTCATCTCAAATCTCTTCTTCATCACTTCTTCAAATACAGAACATAGAGCACTACTGGTGGAGCCAAAAATGATGTCGTCTACATAAATCTGAACCAAGATCATATCCTTCCCAACAATTTTAATGAACAAAGTTTGATCGATTGTTCCTCGCTTGTATCCATGCTTCAGTAGATGAGCTGTCAAAGTTGCATACCATGCCCGAGGTGCTTGATGAAGACCATAGAGATCTTTGTATAACTTGTAAACGTAAGTAGGATGCTTTGAGTCAACGAAACTTGGTGGCTTATCCATATAGATTTCCTCTTTATTTCTCCATACAAAAACGTTTTCTTGACATCCATTTGGTAAACTGTGAACCCCATATAGGAAGCATATACCAGGAAAATCCGAATGGCCTCAAGACGAGCCACTGGAGTATACACTTCAGTGTAGTCTAAACCTTCTGAGTAATCTTCCCCTTCTCTCCTCCAGCGAAGGACACTTACCCATCGTTAAAAATTTGAATGTCGTGCAATTGGGAGATGTCTCATGTCATGTGCCTGAAACAACCACTATCAACATACTAAGGTCTGATGATATTCCACCATAGTTGTTCCTGCACGATGTGTAAGATTAGTTAGTTTTTGGTACCCAGTCCATAGTAGTGCTGGATAAGCCTGAATCATCTAAGCGTGTCATAGGTTTCCATTACATGTCTTCCTGATTGTCTAAGATTGAACAAGATTGCTTGGGCACTGGAGATTTAGGCACCCATTCATATCTTTTTTTTTTCAAACATTGGTATTTGTATGAACGGTTGACTTAGTCTCCGGTTTACGAGTGGAAAACATATTTGACTTTGACTTCCAAATTTGTTTCGGTCCATAGGCCGACTTGGTTCTCGGGACCGAAACCGAGTTTCCATCACACTTCTGAAACATATTAGGCTTGGTCCGATGAGAGCTTAACCTGTCAGCCTTGTTTCTTTTCCAATCACCATAAGAGGGATTTGCCTCATAATATCTTGATTTATTACAAGTATACTTGTAAAAGGTATTTCGAGGCATATTCCTCTGATGATATCCATAAAAAGGGACATACGAACGGTGTGGACAATTTCTAGCAATATGTCCAGGAATACCACAGTTAAAACATGTTTGACATTTAACATAAAATTCAGTGCGGTCTACTCCTGGTCTTGATCTGTTGTGTCAGCTAGTTTGTCTTGTATTGTACCTGACACTTGACTTATCACTTGATTTATCACATTTGTGAACACATGAGCTTCCGTCTTTGATAAACTTAGGTGACAAATGTTTACTAGAACTTTTAATTTTATCAATTTTATTCAAAACCGCACCACCAGATTTTAAAGTTTTAGAAGAATCAACCACACAGTTGTCTTTGCTCTTAAAAAACAGAGCCCACACAAACATTTGAAGTAATAGAATTCAAAACAGGCAAATTTAAATGAACATTAGAGTTAATGTCTTTATTGTTCAAAACAGGTAAATCATCATCCTCATCGGTCCAATCCTCAACAACTACTTCATCTGCATGTGAAGTAAACACATTATTATCATTCACCCTTGAGGTTGATTCAGTAGCTTTTACTGAGCCAAGAGTTTGCAATTTTCAGTTTGCTTACCATACTGCATAAACTTTTCTATTTCTTCCTATTCTTTAGTAAGAGGAAGTCCAGTGTAGTTATCATTATATGGAGAGGGAATCATACTGTACCCAATACCCTCACCCTTGGTTTCTTTCAATTTTAATTTTTTTTTCGATCATGGATTCAACAACATCACTAGAGACATCGAATTACTTAAAACTGAATTTAGCATTTTCATATTATGTTCAATCGTCACATGTTCAGCTGCTTGAAGAAATGCGATAACAACATCCAACTTTAAATTTGGAAAATTTTGCTTTCTCTTTGATAAACTTGGCTGTTGTGTACCATTCTTCTGATAGTGATCACAAAAGCTTCTTGGTAAGATCAAAATATGTGATTGGTGGATTTGTTGTCCTTATTGCTTTCACTATTGTCACAAATCTGTGAAAAACATATTTCAATCTATCTCCCTCCTTGAATTTGAACATTTCGAGCTGCTGGTTCAACATGTCTTTCTTAATCTATTTGAGCTTAGTATCCTCTTCAAACATGTCAATAACTGCATCATACATGGATTTGGCTTATGTATGATGTATAACACTGGTTAGAATTTCCTATGATAACTCCAGCTTCAACACTGATAAAGCTTTATCATTTCTCTTTTTCATCTGCCATTCAACAGTTTGATTTTTTGCAGCATCAATTAGCTTATAGGGACCATCTTTTGATTGATGCCCACAATTCTGTATTATTGTACTTCACTGCAGCTTCAAATATTGTTTTCCACTTGATGTAATTTTCATGTACTAACAATCTCGGAATTTTGTTAGTAACACCTCTTGGTCATCCGTTTGTTTTGATTTTTTGTTAATTATTACTTGACAAAGTAGGAAAATATTTTTTCGTGATATTGATTTTTAAAAATTGAAGCAAAATTCAACTTAAAATTTGCCTGAAAACTGATAATATTATAAAAAACACCTTAATACTTTGTAGATCTTAAAATAAATTCTCAGATCTAAATCAAGTATAAATCAAATGAGTGTAGATCTAAGACAAGAATACTTTTGAACCTCTTAAAAATTGTAGTGAAGCTAGAAATGAAGAAAACAGAGCATGTGACGTCACTATTCAATGAAAAAGTGGTCTGCTTATGTCATCATCTTCAATCTTTAATAAATCAGCTCAAATCTAACAAAAATCTTCAAATAACAACACCTTGTAGCAACAAATAGGTCTTTAGTGAGCTCACACAGCTCTGATACCACTTGTCAGGACACAATTATATAGTAAAACTTACAACCTCAACCGTTATGCACATTTAGTTGAATAAAAAAGAAAAACTATTAAATTATTACAATTACAAAACCGAACGTTTGAAGCTAAGACTTTGTAATTATCACGATTAAGGTTGTAAGTGATATCCAAGATGTTTCACCGCTAGTTAATGAACCAAAATTTTATGCGAATTTAGTCCCCTTTCTAAATATATTGCAACTAGATACTTGGATTAGTTTTGGATCCATAATGTGTGAAAAACGTATATAATATTAAAAATCAAGTTTTACCGAATTCACCTAAAAAAAGCCACACACAATCGGCAAGTGTATCGGTCACAATGTAGCAAGCAAGTAAGAACGGATATTGAGCCTAGGACGCTATGGGTAAACTCTAATTATTAAATCTAAAAGATTACTAACCTAGACTTTCTTTTTATTATTATAATTTTTTTTATATTAATTAAACTAATAATACTTAACTAATTAATAATTAAACTAAAAATAAAACTTTATAAAAATTGGGCTGTACTTAAATGCGAGAAACAACTACCTAGGTAATGGAATCCTACTAGTTAAATTATTAGTTAACCGAGCCACCCCAACTTGACTTAACCTTATATCTAGTTTATCAAAACATGTCATACCATTTTTTTAAGAATAGCTAAAGATGATCAAGGATATTGTTTATCCACCTAAGCTTAAGCATTAAGGTCTACCAGGCAGCCATTAGATAAGATTAAGGTATGTATTAAGTAACTAACTAGTAAGTGTTCCCCACTACATGACATACCCCCCGTTATCAAGCAATACCCCAAAGTCCATCACCATAGGTGAATATGCACGAATTAATCTGTAGGCGTACATCCAAAAACTTGATGTGCGAAAATATATATATAAATAAAACACAAGTCACAACTAAGCTTAAAAAAACCAAACAATCTATCCTAGTTCACACAAACGGCAAGTGTACCGATCGCGTATAGCACAGATGAGGAAAGTCCGGATATCGAACTCGAAAACACGTGAAAACGTTTATAATTACGAAACTCTAACCAAAACTCACCAAAATATTTAATTAATTTATTTTAGAATTTATTTAACTACTTAACTTAACTGAATGAAAACTTTTGACAAAACTTTGAAAACTTTGACTGCAGTGATAAAAACGTCTACCTAGGAATGAATCATGTTGATAGAAATAACAAGACAACGGATTGAAAATATTCAAGACACCGGTTATAAAGGATGACACAACTAAAACTTGTTTAAGAAAGTCAAATTACCTCTCAGTCTCTCTAACAAACTCTAACTTGTTTTAATTGATTTTAAAGAACAAACCGGAAAAATAATTATTAACGTGTTCAAATGTCGACTCTCCTCTCGGTCTCACCGACACACTATCCTAATGGAAACGAATACTACGCAACCAAGGATAGAGGAACAATTTAACTTAACCCAAATTAAACCAACTAATTGCACATAAACACTCAAACTTGACAAGACAAAAACCCGCTCTCGCGCGGTCTTAATTCTAACAAGTAAAAGCAACGAGACAATATTACTTATTATCACCTCTCGGTCTCAAAGAAGCTGTATTTTAACTGATTTTAGATGATGTATATTACCCACTTATCCCTACGGTTGTACACCCCGCAAATAAACCCGAAACACCAAGTCAAGAGTCTAATAAGCAATCAATTAATCAAAACTAATTCAATTAACTAATGCAAGAGGATTATAAGTAATAAAACATAAAACACAGCCATCACACACAATCTAATTTATGGTTTAGTTAAACTTTACATCAATAATTCAAGTCTTGAACAGTAACAATCCATTATACAAGTCAAAACTACTCAACAATCATCTATCCTAGGTAGAACAAACAAGATTAGCTACTCATTGATTTTGGACAGCCATGCATACTCAAGAAAAACATCATAAACATCATCATAAACATAATTAAACTCATTCAAGATCCAAACAATATCAATCACAAGACAAAAAATCAATCAATTGCAAAACAACTCAAAACAAAAGACCAAATCAATAAAGTTAGGGTTCTTGAAAAATAAATAAAGTTTATGAGTGTTTTACTATCAAGTATGGCGGAGATTTATGATTGTTATTGACCCCTAGCAGCTGCCCAAGATCACCTATGATGTTCTCCTTCCTCTCCAGCCGCCAAAGACCCTCAGCCGCCGCCTTTCTTCTCTTTTTTCCTTTCTTCTTTTGCCGGCTGCAGATTCCGATCGGAATCTAGGGTTTTAGGGTTCTTGTGTTTTTTTTTCTTTTGATTTCGGTTCTTGGCTGGAAACTTTATTAATCAACTTAATATAATATTATATAAGGCCTTTAAGGTGTGGGCTTGGGTCGGGCCTTGACTTATAAGTTTGAAAGTTGAACAATTAAGCCCCTAAACTCTTCAATTTAACTCTTTTTTCCACCAATCTTCATCACCTACAAGAAAACAATCATCTTTGTAATATCAAGCATAAACAAACCATAAAACTTAATAATTAAACTAAAAAGCAATTAAAACATGATAAAAATGATACGGAAAGTAAGTGTGTTTCACTACACATCAAGCATCCCCACACTTAAACCTTTTTCGTCCCTGAAAAATTCTAATGCGGTTGGATCAGAATCGGAAAATCAAAGTTAAATCAAACATATAGGTTAGATTTTAAAGCTCAGAAAAAAGCAAAAACCGCGATCATCGATATTGTTGTCCACCTAAACCCATGCCTTAATCTTTACCGGGACAAATAAGATCCGACAATAATATTACTTAGTGGTTTACATAATTAAGACCCGCTTATTTTCTGCTTTTACCGGACCAGACCACCCCAACTTGACTTAAACCTCAAAGTTAGCAGAATTAAAACTTTATTGCTCCATATTTATGAATAGTTAAGACGATCAAGGGTATTGTTTATCCACCTAAGCTTAAGCATCAAAGTCTACCAATAAGCCATTAGATATGATTAAGGTTCAATTATTTATAGCTAGTGCTCCCCACAACATGACATACCCCCGTTATCAAGCAATACCCCAAATCCATAACCATAGGTGAGTATGCAAAATTTTATCTGTAGGGCTTACATGTAGCGTGTCCCTTGTGGTCCGTTTCTTAATGGTAATGAGACGCGAGCAAGGGGACCCCACATGACTAACAGCGTGGATGATCAAGTCTGTAGTGTATTTGTACTTTCGTACTTTTTGTGATCATGTTTATAGACTTATAAGGGTTTGCTCTTTGGCTTTATTTTAAATATCCACAACCCTACTTAGGAATTGTGAATACCCAGATAAATAGATTGCATACAGACCCATGGTCTCCGGACCCGAAGCATCCCATCAATACAGGATTTAAGGTTATAAAACCATACGCCGATGAGGTGTAAAACACTAAACTAGCAGTTTAAGATTTATATCACAGGCTACACGGCATACTCTAACGTTAAACCTACCCAAGCATCATATGATAACGTATTCAAATTTTTAAAACTCACGATATTTCCATTTTTTCATACCAAAATTTGAGGCTTGAGTATGGCCCGACCTTTCATTGCTTATTTTCCACGGACAAAACGCTTTACCACAAAAGATTTCCGTTTAACCATTTTATCAAATTTGCCCTTTCATTTTCAAGGCTGAGCCTACCGACACATCCCAAGTTAAGTGTGTTTTCTTTTATTTATCTCATATTATTAGTAGTTTGAAAAACTGATTTCCGAATAATATCATCATCTCCCACTTAAATGCAAAAGAAACTAGAAACAAGGGACATTTTTTTTCTTTTTTTTTCAACTTAAACACCGTACGAAAACGAAAAACAAGTGAAAACTTTTTATTATATTTTTTTTTAAATTTTTTTTTCTACAACTAAGTAAAATAAATTCCCATCCCCACACTTAGAACGAAATCGTCCTCGATGAGAACAAGGAAAAGAAATAAAAATAAAAATAAAACGTAAAGCATAAAATTCAAACTTGAAAAAACAGAAATTAAAATAGAGAACGGGTTACTCCCCTGGTTTAGATGCAAATTCTTCATCAGCTGTATATGACTCAAACGAACGACCGTATAGCATTTCATTCGCGGCCGCAACCTCGGGTGAACCAGTTCCAAAACGCCATCAGAGCTACCATGCGCATAATAATACCTGTAACAACTCAAACTCGCTCGCATGTAGCGGCGTACGAAACAGAAAACAAAAACATAAGAAGTAAACATATTTTTGTGTTTTTGAATTTTTTTAATTTTTTTGATTTTTATTAAATATTTTTTTTTGTATTTATATGTTTTTATAAATATAAATAAAAATAAAACAAATAAAAACAGATAATAAGGAGAATCATAATACGAACTCTACAACTCGGGTTGTCTCCCGAGTGATGCATCCATCACGCCTATTCCTCGGTGAATGAGTCAAGGTAGAACACCTCGACTGTCTGATCAGTTATCGGCTTTCCAATGTAGTGCTTCAATCTCTGGCCGTTCACCTTAAACTTCCCGCTTCGGTCTTGTATCTCAATCGTGCCATACGGGAAAACCTCAGTGACCGTGAACGGTCCCGACCATCGGGATTTTAACTTTCCCGGGAATAACCTCAACCGTGAGTTATACAGTAAAACCTTATCCCCATACTTGAACTGCTTATTACCCTTCAATTTCCTGTCATGCAGTTCCTTCGTATGCTCCTTATACCGAAATGATTGTGCATATGCGTGATCCCGGAGCTCCTCTAATTCATGTAATTGATGGAAACGATTACCCTCTGCGGCGGGTAAATCAAGATTAACCCTTTGAAGAGCCCATGAAGCGCGGTGTTCCAATTCAACAGGAAGATGACAGGCCTTCCCATAAATCATCCGAAATGGTGTGGAACCAGTCGGAGTCTTGTAGGCTGTACGGAAGGCCCACAGAGCGTCATCTAATTTGTCGGACCAATCCCGACGATTTGAACCAACCGTTTTCTCGAGAATACGTTTGATTCCCCGATTACTCACTTCCACTTGCCCACTAGTCTGTGGGTGGTAGGCGATCGCAAGCCGATGGGTGACCCCATAACGCTTCAACGCCTTATCCATCTGCGAGTTGCAAAAGTGAGTACCTCGATCACTGATCAAGGCTTTCGGGACTCCAAAATGAGCAAACAGACTTTTCAGAAAACGGACTACCACTCGGGCATCATTGGTGGGTAGAGCTTTGGCCTCAACCCATTTAGACACGTAATCGATGGCCACGAGTATGTATTTGTTTCCACGGGAAGATGGAAACGGTCCCATGAAATCAATACCCCAGATATCAAAAACCTCACAAACTTGAATGGCATTCTGGGGCATTTCGTTTCGCGAAGAAATGTTGCCGACACGCTGGCAACGATCGCAACTCTTAACAAACAGGTGAGCATCCTTAAATATAGACGGCTAGTAAAAACCAGAATCAAAGACTTTCTTTGCCGTAGAACTCACATCGTGGTGACCTCCAGTCGGTCCCACATGACAATGGATCAAAATTTGCCATCCTTCCTTGACATCCACACATCTTCTAATAAGCTGATCAGCACCAATGCGGAAAAGATACGGATCGTCCCAACGGTACAATTTGATGTCAGCAAAGAATTTCTTCTTTTGCTGGTAAGGCATCTTTGGGAGGTATCCGTCAGCGAGATAGTTCGCGAAATCAGCAAACCATGGAAAACCTTCCTCTTGTGCAGTAACGAACATCAGACTCTCCGTAGAAAAACGATCGTCGATCCTAACTCCTGAATCTCCTGAGTCAACTCCCTCTAGTCGTGAAAGATGATCAGCCGCCACATTCTCGGCCCCCTTTTTATCACGGATCTCTATATCGAACTCTTGAAGCAACAGGATCCATCGGATAAGACGAGGCTTAGCATCCTGCTTGCTGAAAAGATATCTAATAGCGGCATGATCCGTATAAACAATCGTTTTGGACAAAACCAGATAGGACCTAAATTTGTCGAAAGCGAACACCACAGCTAAAAGTTCTTTTTCGGTGGTGTAGCTTTCTTGTGCGCCATTTAAGGTCCGGCTCGCATAATAGATCAGATGGAAATGTTTATCCTTCCGTTGTCCAAGAACCGCTCCGACTGCGAAGTCGCTCGCGTCACACATCAACTCGAATGGTAACGACCAGTCGGGAGCAACCATGATCGAGGCGTTAACTAGTTTGTCTTTTAGAAGATCAAACGCCTCGATACACTGCTCAGAAAAAATAAATGGAGCATCCTTCTCCAAGAGTTTGGTCATGGGTCTCGCGATTTTAGAAAAATCTTTGATGAACCGGCGGTAGAACCCAGCATGACCTAGAAAGCTACGAATTGATCTCACAGAAGTCGGCGGGGGAAGATTAGAAATGGTCTCGACCTTTGCCCGGTCAACCTCTATCCCCGCACTTGAGATTCGATGACCTAGAACAATGCCCTCGCGAACCATGAAATGACATTTTTCCCAGTTAAGGACTAGGTTGGTGTCAACACAGCGGGACATCATCCTCTCGAGATTTGATAAACAATGTTCGAAGGAACTCCCAAATACGGAAAAAATCGTCCATGAACACCTCCATGGAGTCCTCGATCATATCATGGAAAATGGCCACCATACACCTCTAGAATGTGGCCGGAGCGTTACAGAGTCCGAACGGCATACGTTTGTAAGCAAACGTTCCGTAAGGGCAGGTGAAAGTGGTTTTCTCCTGGTCGTCGGGAGCTATCGGAACCTGGAAGTACCCGGAGAAACCATCTAGGAAGCAGTAGTACTGCTGACCTGCTAAACGCTCTAACATCTGATCAATGAATGGGAGAGGAAAGTGGTCTTTCCTGGTGGCATCATTCAATCGGCGATAGTCAATGCAGACTCGCCATCCTGTCACAGTCCTCGTGGGAATAAGCTCGTTCCTCTCGTTGGTGACGACAGTCATGCCACCCTTTTTAGGAACCACTTGGACTGGACTCACCCAAGCACTATCAGAAATGGGGAAAATGATCCCCGCATCAAGGAGTTTAATGATCTCCTTCTTTACGACCTCTTGCATTTTCGGATTAAGCCGCCGTTGCGGCTGGACGACAGTTTTGAAATTTTCCTCCATGAGGATTTTATGAGTGCAAAACGAAGGGTTGATACCCTTGATGTCGATAATCTTCCAAGCAATAGCCTCCTTGTGCTCTCGTAGTACCCTCAACAACTTCTCCTTGTCAACCTCGGTCAACGCAGAAGCAATGATAACCGGAAGCTTCCTCTCCTCATCTAAAAATGCATACTCAAGGTGGGAAGGTAAATCCTTAAGCTCTAAGGAAAGAGGAAGACTCTCGACTGAAGGTCGGTCCATCGGATCGTCTCGTACGATCTCAGCAGACACGCCAGATTCAGGGGTATGCGACTCGGTGTCGTCATTTAAGGACTGATTGGTTACGGCAACCATTTCAATCTCCGGAATCTTCCTATCGAGAATCTGGGTGTCGGAGGCAGATCCTCCACAAATTTCGCTGAAAAACTCCCCGACATGCTCCATGATGGTATCAATGAAGTATAAGGAGTCATCAGCAGACTTGGGGTGTTTCAGTGACTGTCGAACGTCGAAGGTGACGTTCTCATCCCCAACTCTTAAGATTAATTTACCCTCGCAGACATCGATCAATGCCTGTGCAATGGCAAGGAATGGTCGGCCCAAGATGAGTGGGACACTATCGTCATCGTTCATGTCCAGGATGACAAAGTCCACCGGGAAGATGAACTTGTCGACACGAACAAGCATGTTCTCGACCACCCCTCTGGGGTATTTCACAGAAGGATCAGCAAGCTGGATACTCATACGGTAGGCCTCGGTTCGCCTAGACCCAACTTGCGATACACGGAATACGGCATCAGATTAATACTGGCACCAAGATCTGCCAGCGCATGGACGACCGTATTCACTTAAGATGTAGGGAATTGTGAAACTCCCAGGATCGGACATCTTTTCTGGTAACTTTCTCTGCAAGACTGCAGAGCAACCAGCACTCAGAGGAATGGAAGAGACTTCGGCTAACTTCTCTTTGTTTGAAAGAATATCCTTAAGAAACTTTGCGTATTTGGGCATTTGCGTAAGTGCCTCAAGGAAAGGAATATTAAGATGAAGTTGCTTCAGAAGATCAAGAAATTTGGAGCTTTGCTCCTCGTCTCTATCCCTACGGACTCTCCCGGGAAATGGAAGTCTAGGTTTTTAGACTCTCGGTGGTGTGCTGGGTAGTGGCTGGTTCTCGGCCTGTGCTGTACTTCCTGGGCTGTGCCTCTGATGCACCCTGCCCGGTGGAGACTCCAACTGAATCTCTTCATCTACCTGCTCCTCTACATCTACCGCAAGCTAATTAACGACTCCTCTCGTCGCCTCTTGAATCACGGGCTCGCTACGTGCCCCCGCACCGCTCCTTGTCGTCACAGCCTTCGCGAACGCCTTTGGATTTTGTTCAGTGTTACTTGGAAGTGTACCTGGCGACCTCTCATTTAGACGACTTGCTATATCTCCCATCTGACGCTCAAGATTTTGAATTGACGCTCCTTGATTTCTCATGAATGACTCGTGCTCCCGGAATTTCTCTTGAGTTTCTTTGTGACGGGAGTCCTCTCGAGTCATAAGTTGCGACAACATCTGTGTCTGCTGTGCTATCATCTCCTCTAACGTGGGCTTCTTCTCCCCACTACTCGGTCCCTCACCGGAATCCTGGAATAGGCTCTGACGTTGCTGGAAGCCGGACTGATTTCCGTTCCTCCAGTTGGAATTTTAGTTACCTCTCCACCCCGAATTATAAGAATTGAAAGAATGTTGATTTCGGCTTGGATTATTAACGAAGTCGACTGCCTCCTCCTGGAAACCTACGGGGCACTGAACCGTATCATGTCCTCCTCTACAGATCTCACATAACTTATTTTTCACCTGCAAGTCCTTCACGATCTTTGCTAACGCTTCAACTTGTGCCGCCAGTGCGGTGCTGTTGTCGACCGAATGCATGCCACGTGATAGGGAATCGACGGTTTTGGTACTCTTAACTGGTGGTCGCTGGTATCCACTCATGGCTAAACCGTTAAACAAGGCAATGCACTCATCCGTATACTTCGTTGTTAGTAGGTTACCTCCTGCAGCTGTGTCGAGCATACTCTGAGTTGCGTACGTCACTCCGTTGTAGAACTTCTCGACAACCGCCCAGTCTTGTAGGCCGTGGTTTGGACATAACGCAAGTAGATTTTTGAACCTTTCCCACGCCTCATAGAAGCTCTCGGTGTCCTCCATCTGGAAAGAATGAATTTGGTTACGCAAACGAGCGGCCTTAGCCGGAGGATCGTATTTTTCAAGAAATTGGGTCTGCATGGCAGCCCAAGTAGCAATGGATCCCTGTGGGAGGGACTCAAGCCACAGACTCGCATGATCAACGAGTGAGAACGGAAAGATTCGGAGTTTGATGGCGTCTTCGGATACGCCGGCAAGATAAAACGTGTCGCAGATACGTGCAATACGAGTGAGATGAGAATGCGGGTTCTCGTGGAGCAACCCGTGAAACTGAGCAGAATGAGCAATCGTGTTCAGAACGTTAGATGGAATCTGCCAAGTCGTTTGAACTCCTATAGCTGGTGGAGCAATGATGGATCTCGCGCCAGCATCGACCGGACGGGCCCGGTCTGCAACTGTCCTCCTCGGTAGTGGATTCGCGTCGCCCATAATCCTATCCCTATTGACGGGCTCAGAAAAAGTAGGAGAAGAAAACGTATTACCGACGGATGTAGATGAACTGGAAGACGGTTTTGTACGACGTCTCTCAAGAAGCTCTCTCTCTGGTTCGGAAAATCCTTCAACTTCTGGCGGTCCTAGAGATCGAGTATGTCGCATACAACTATTAAATAAATAAAAGAAATATTAATTAGCTAAACTATTTTAAACTAACAAACAAAACAAATAAGAAAGACAAGTAGTAAACAAGGCAAGTCCTAACTCGAGCCGTTCTTAATACGCCTCAAACCGTGTCCCCGGCAACGGCGCCAAAAACTTGATGTGCGAAAATATATATATAAATAAAACACAAGTCGCAACTAAGCTTAAAAAACCAAACAATCTATCCTAGTTCACACAAACGGCAAGTGTACCGATCGCGTATAGCACAGATGAGGAAAGTCCGGATATCGAACTCGAAGACACGTGAAACGTTTATAATTACGAAACTCTAACCAAAACTCACCAAAATATTTAATTAATTTATTTTAGAATTTATTTAACTACTTAACTTAACTGAATGAAAACTTTTGACAAAACTTTGAAAACTTTGACTGCAGTGATAAAAACGTCTACCTAGGAATGAATCATGTTGATAGAAATAACAAGACAACGGATTGAAAATATTCAAGACACCGGTTATAAAGGATGACACAACTAAAACTTGTTTAAGAAAGTCAAATTACCTCTCAGTCTCTCTAACAAACTCTACTTGTTTTAATTGATTTTAAAGAACAAACCGGAAAAACAATTATTAACGTGTTCAAATGTCGACTCTCCTCTCGGTCTCACCGACACACTATCCTAATGGAAACGAATACTACACAACCAAGGATAGAGGAACAATTTAACTTAACCCAAATTAAACCAACTAATTGCACATAAACACTCAAACTTGACAAGACAAAAACCCGCTCTCGCGCGGTCTTAATTTTAACAAGTAAAAGCAACGAGAAAATATTACTTCTTATCACCTCTCGGTCTCAAGAAGGTGTATTTTAACTGATTTTAGATGATGTATATTACCCACTTATCCCTACGGTTGTACACCCCGCAAATAAACCCGAAACACCAAGTCAAGAGTCTAACAAGCAATCAATTAATCAAAACTAATTCAATTAACTAATGCAAGAGGATTATAAGTAATAAAACATAAAACACAGCCATCACACACAATCTAATTTATGGTTTAGTTAAACTTTACATCTATAATTCAAGTCTTGAACATTAACAATCCATTATACAAGTCAAAACTACTCAACAATCATCTATCCTAGATAGAACAAACAAGATTAGCTACTCATTGATTTTGGACAGCCATGCATACTCAAGAAAAACATCGTAAACATAATTAAACTCATTCAAGATCCAAACAATATCAATCACAAGACAAACAATCAATCAATTGCAAAACAACTCAAA
Organism: Bidens hawaiensis; assembly: GCF_021521415.1. Taxonomy (NCBI): domain Eukaryota; kingdom Viridiplantae; phylum Streptophyta; class Magnoliopsida; order Asterales; family Asteraceae; genus Bidens; species Bidens hawaiensis. The sequence goes on from NW_027495442.1 coordinate 27,998, forward strand.
ACAAAAGACCAAATCAATAAAGTTAGGGTTCTTGAAAAATAAATAAAGTTTATAAGTGTTTTACTATCAAGTATGGCTGAGATTTATGATTGTTATTGAACGGAATCTAGGGTTTTAGGGTTCTTGTGTTTTTTTTTCTTTTGATTTCGGTTCTTGGCTGGAATTCTTGGCTGGAAACTTTATTAATCAACTTAATATAATATTATATAAGGCCTTTAAGATGTGGGCTTGGGTCGGGCCTTGACTTATAAGTTTGAAAGTTGTACAATTAAGCCCATAAACTCTTCAATTTAACTCTTTTTTCCACCAAACTTCATCACCTACAAGAAAACAATCATCTTTGTAATATCAAGCATAAACAAACCATAAAACTTAATAATTAAACTAAAAAGCAATTAAAACATGATAAAAATGATACGGAAAGTAAGTGTGTTTCACTACACATCAGTACATATGGCGTGTCCCTTGTGATCCGTTTCTTAATGGTAATTTGACGCGAGCAAGGGGACCCCATATGGCTAACAGCGTGGATGATCAAGTCAGTAGTATATTTTGTACTTTGAAGTACTAGATGATCAAGTTTGATGACTTATGTTTGGCAGAAAAACTAAGGGTTTGCTCTTTGAGCTCTTTTTAATATTCATAAATCCACTTAGGAGATATGAATACCTAGATGATATACCGCATATAGACCCATGGTCTCTGAACCCTAAGGCATCCTATCAAATACATGATTTAAGGTTATATAACCATATGCCTATGAAGTGTTAACCACTAAAACTAGAAGCTTGAAATTTATGTTTATATCACAGGCTACTTAGGCATACCCTAACGTTAAACCTACCCAAATAAAATTTTAACTTTACGATCAAACTAAACATAAGGCTTGAGTATGACCCGACCTTTCATCCCATTTTTTTAACAAACATCCCACTAAAATCAAGCAATTTAAGTTCAATTATGTCTACAATCATACTATCCTTTAATTCTTAAGGGGCTGAGCCTACTGACACATCAATTACGGAGTCTACCCGTTCAGTCACATCCCATTATATGTGTTGACTTAAAAACTTTTTTTCTTTTAAAATTTCTTAAAAAAAAATGTTCAAGAGTGTTGTCAAAATCATCGGTAATAATATCTTCTCCTGTTTAATGAAGAAAAAACAATTTCAATGGACATTTTTTTCTTTAAACCTTTTTTTTTATTTTTATAATTTTATTATTTTTTTGTAATTCTTTTTTTTTGAAAATTTTGAAACCTATTTTTTTTTCATTTTTTTTACCAAAAGAAAACGTCAGTTCACATCCCCACACTTAAAATCTAAATTGTCCCCAATGTAGGAATAGAAAAAGACAGATAATAAAGTAGAATAAAAAATTAAAGCAAATAAAACAATAAAGTGAAACAGACTCCCTTGGTAATAATGCAGTATTCTTCAAAAGTCTCGTTCCAAGGCAGCCGTATAGCATTTCATTCTCGGCCGCGGCTTCTGGGTGTCCTTTACAATATGATAGGCTCAGAAAAAAATCCTCATCCGAATGGAGATTGAGTACGAACGAGAAAATCCAATCCTGCAAAACAAAACTCAAAACAACCCAAAGCAGACATCAAACATACTCTAAGGACTAAAAATACACAAAGAAAAATAAAATAAAATAAAGAAGAATAAAAATAAATGAAAATAATGCAACTAAGTTTTATACAAACTCTACAACTCGGGCGAAGTCCCAAGTGTGCTATCCTCTCTACTCTCCTGGCGGATTAAGGTAGATCGCCTCCTTCTTGCGATTACCAAGTTGACCTCCAACATAATGCTTTAGTCTATGCCCATTCACTTTGCAAGAATGTCCATCATCAGCCTATATCTCAACCGCTCCATAAGTAAATGCCTCTTTCACAACGAATGGACCATTCCATCGGGATTTCAATTTACCCAAAAATAACTTCAACCAGGAATTATATAGAAGAACCTTATCATGACGTTCCTTTGTCCACTCCTTATACCCCCAACTTCTTTCATACGCCTCATTCTGCAGCTCCTCAACCTCATGAATCTGAAAAAAACGGACTCTTTCCCGTCGCAGATAAATCAAGATTTACGGGTCTAAAGCCCAATACGCACGATGTTCTAATTCTACTGGAAGATGACACGCCTTTCCATAAACTAGCCGAAAGGGAGAGGTCCCGATAGGCATTTTGAATGCAGTACGGAAGGCCTAGAGTGCATCATCTAGCTTTTCAGCCCAGTCCCCGCGACTGTTCCCAACCGTTTTCTCTAAGATCCTCTTAATTCCACGATTGGTGTTTTCCACTTGACCGCTAGTCTGAGGATGGTAGGCCGTAGAAAGTCGATGGGTGACCCATAACGTTTCAGAACCTTATCCATCTAAGCATTACAAAAGTGGGTACCCCAATCACTTATCATGGCCTTAGGAATACCGATTCGAGCAAAAAGGTCCCGATAGGCATTTTGAATGCAGTACGGAAGGCCTAGAGTGCATCATCTAGCTTTTCAGCCCAGTCCCCGCGACTGTTCCCAACCGTTTTCTCTAAGATCCTCTTAATTCCACGATTGGTGTTTTCCACTTGACCGCTAGTCTGAGGATGGTAGGCCGTAGAAAGTCGATGGGTGACCCATAACGTTTCAGAACCTTATCCATTTAAGCATTACAAAAGTGGGTACCCCAATCACTTATCAGGGCCTTAGGAGTACCGATTCGAGCAAAGAGTTTTCGAAGGAATCCCACTACAACTCGTGCGTCATTTCTTGGTAAGGCTTGAGCCTCCACCCATTTGGACACGTAGTCGACAACAACGAGTATGTATCTGTTCCCTCTAGACATAGAAAACGGACCCATAAAATCAATGCCCCATATATCTAAGATCTCAACCACCTGGATGGGGTTTTGGGGCATCTCATTTCGGGATGAGATGTTACCAGCTCTCTGACAGGCGTGACACGAACGAACAAACTCTTGCGCATCACAAAAATAGTTGGCCAATAGAATCCCGCATCAAACATGCGTTTGGCGGTATAAGACGCACCGAAATGGCCACTTGTCGGGCCCTCATGACAATGTCGAAGAATACTACGAGCTTCTTCACCAAAAACGCATCAACGAATCACCTGATCTGCACCAACACGGAATAAGTACAGATCCTTCCAAATGGAGAACTTGATATCTGCAAAGAACTTCTTCTTTTACTGATATGTCAGTCCGGGCACTAACTCACTAGAGGATAAAAAATTAGCAAGATCAGCAAACAATGGAAACCCCTCTTCACTTGCCTTTACATACAATAGAGTCTCACCTAGGAAATCATCACCAATTCCCTGTTCCTGGGTGTTGTCCATGTCGGAATTTTCTAGCCGTGACAAATGGTCAGCGGCGACATATTCAGCTCCTCTTTTTTCTTTAATTTCAATATAGAACTATTGAAGCAAAAGGATCCAACGAAGGAGTCATGGCTTGGCATCTTTCTTAGCGAGCAGGTACCGCAGAGTTGCATGATCAGAGAAAATGATAGTCTTAGAAAGCACAAAATAGGAACGAAATTTATCGCACACGAAAACAACTGCAAGAAGTTCCTTCTCTGTCGTGATGTAATTCTCTTGAGCATCGATAAGGGTTTTGCTAGCATAATAGATGAGATGAAAATGTTTCTCCCGACGCTGCCCTAACACAGCTCCAATAGCAAAATCGCCTGCATCACACATGATCTCAAACGGAAGAGTCCAATCGGGAGCAACAAGGATTGGAGCACTCACTAACCTCTCTAATCAACTCAAACACCCTCAAACACTCCTCACTAAAATCGAATGGCCTATCTTTCTCTAAAATCTGGGTCATCGGACGGGAGATTTTCGAGAAATCTTTGATAAATAGGCGGTAAAATCCCGCATGACCTAAAAAACTATGAATATCCTTCACAAGAGTGGGTGGTGGAAATTTGGAAATGGTGTCTACCTTAGCTCTATCTACCTCAATCCCCGCACTAGAAATCTTATGTCCTAAAACAATACCCTAACGAACCATAAAATGACATTTCTCCCAATTAAGCATAAGGTTCGTCTCTTCACATCTAGCGAGCACTTGATCTAAGTTACCCAGAAAGTCGTTGAAGGAATTACCATAGACGGAAAAATCATCCATAAATACTTCCATGGAATCCTCGATTAACTCATGGAAAATGGCCGCCATGCACCGCTGAAATGTGGTTGGAGTGTTACATAATCCAAATGGCATGCGTTGGTACGCGAATGTGCCAAAGGAACATGTAAATGTGGTCTTCTCCTGATCACCCGGGGCGATGGGGATCTGGAAATAACCAGAAAAGCTGTCAAGGAAACAGTAGAACTGTTACCCTGACAAACGCTAAAGCATCTGATTGATGAATGGAAGCGGGAAGTGGTCCTTTTGTGTGGCCTCGTTAAGTATGCGGTAGTCGATGCAAACTCGCCACCCTGTAACAGTCCGTGTCGGTATGAGCTCATTCTTTTCATTCGTGATAACTGTCATAACGCCCTTTTTATGGATCACCTGGACAGGACTAACCCATGCGGAGTCGGAGATCGGAAAAATCAAACCAGCATCGAGCAACTTAATAACTTCCTTCTTAACAACCTCCTGCATCGGGTTAAGTCTCCTCTGCGGCTAAACCACAGGTTTAAACTCGTCTTCCATAAAAATTTTATGTGTGCAAAACGACGGGTTTATACCTTTGATACCCATAAGCTTCCATGCGATGGCATGCTTATGAGATTTCAAAACAACCATCAACTTCTCCTTCTCCTCCGTCTCCAAACTCAAAGAGATGATGACGGGAAGTTGAGACCCCTCCCCTAAAAACGCATACTCGAGGTGAGATGGTAAATCTTTCAACTCTAAATAAGGGGTGATCTTAACAGGTGGTTTCTCGATCGGAAAATCTCGCTCTTCAACCGCAAGGACATTAGAAAATATTTGGGAACTCATGATCGGCTCGTATCCTCCTTCCTCAGGTAACTGTTACTCCTCCTTCTCCTGCAACTCAAAATCAAATTCTGTCATCTCGAATAACTGATTCTCCACATCGATGATCTGAGTGTCAGACGTATCTCTCTCGCAGACTTTCATAAGATAGTCGCCTACATGTATCATGAAAGTGTCGATGAAGTAGAGAGTGTCATCATGCTGCTAAGTATGCCACATGGATTTCTGCACGTCAAAAGTGACCGTGTCATCATGAACTCGAAGAGTCAATTTGCCATCGGAAACGTCGATGAGAGCGTGTGCGGTGGCTAAGAAAGGACGGTCGAGGATGAGTGGAACGTTTGAGTCCTCATCCATATCGAGAATGACAAAATCGTCCGGAAATATGAATTTGTCCACCTGCACCAACATGTTCTCCATAATGTCCCATGGGAACTTCACAGATCGGTCTGTCAGCTGGATACTTATTCGGGTGGGAAGCAGCTCTTCCCATTAAGTTTTGCAAACACAGAATAGGGCATGAGGTTAATGCTTGTACCGAGGTCGGCCAAAGCATTGCTAACATGAAGATTACCAATCAAGCAAGGAATGGTAAAGCTGCCTGGATCTGTCATCTTCCTAGGAAGCTTGTTCTATATGGTGACAGAACACTCCTCACTAAGAGTAACAGTCGAAAGCTACTCAAGTTTCTTTTTATTAGTGAGCAAATCTTTAAGAAACTTGGCGTGTTTTGGCATGTTCGCGAGAGCTTCAATAAACGAAATGTTCACTTGGAGCTTCTTAAGCATGTCGAGAAACCTAGAGTACTGCTCTGAATCATTCTTTTTCACCAAACGACCGGGATATGGCGGTTTTGGCTTATAGACGCGCACCGGTTCCTGCTCAACTTGTTTCTCCTTCTCAACTGACGCACCGTCTGACTGTAAGGTACTTGCTGGGCCTCGCCTCTGGTTCACCTTATCAGGCGGTGTCTCTAACTCCAGCTCCTCATCAACTTCCTCCTTCTCACTTGGTGTACCTCTAACAACACCTCACCTTATCAACCATCATTCAAACATCTTGAACATCATTTCACCCAGGTTGGCGTCTCTATTGTTGTGGTAGAAAGGTACATTGTAATATTAATTTTATTCACTTCTAACCTATTTAATCGATGTTGGTCCCCTAATTTCTAACTAATTGACGTTATACTAAAGTGTGATAAGTTGTGGGATTCTTATTTGGCTTGATCCTTTGATGTGTCAAAGAGCTACTTTAATCATACCCGGAATTTTGAACAAAATTAATGCACATGAAAAAAAAATGCAAGAACATAGGCTAAGATGAATTCAGGTCTTGAAGCTAGTGGAAGAAAATTGGCAATTAAGAACAAAAGGCTAAAATCATGTTATGCGTTTCATGGTTGTTTTTCATCTTCTATCATGTATTTTAAAGACCTTTTAATTGTAATATGTAATGTCTCTTCTAGTTTGCTTATGTATCCAAAAATAGTCCAAGTATCTGGTCGCAATAATTAAAAAAAAGGTACTAAAGTTGCGTATGAAACATTTGTTAATTTTCAAACCCGACGTTTTAAATTTTCCGATTTGTTTATATATATATATATTAATCACAACTGATTTTCACCCCAGCCCGTCACAATACACGACCAAAGTCGTCGTTACAATATTTGTTTGAAATCAAGCATTCATTCAAATTCATGGCCAATTTGATTAGTTTTATGTTTTGATTACCTTTGTTATGAGTCCAATTACCGCCTCACCATAATACTATGTGCTTTGGCCGGGACGTACTACCATCGCCTCACGGATTTGCTTTTGGTTGCACAGGTGGAGACTTCCCATGAGGGCACCCATCCTGATACTACTTCCACCTGAGCACACTGTGGAATTCATCTCTCTTCCACTACCATTAAGTGTCCAAAACGTGTTATGATGGGGAAGGGATCCACCTCTTTATAAAGAAGGCTTAGTTCTCCTTACTAACCGATGTGGGATGTCACAGTCTATTCACATACATTGATCATTTCCTCTTATGTTACAATTACAAATTTATGAATTCATTCAAATTTTTTAAGACTTTTTAGCTCAAGTTAATTCTTTGACCAACTTAATCAAGTGAGCCATCGTTGGCTCACTTTAACCTATAAAATGAGTTCATTTCTATTCCTCTTACTTGCTACATCCAAAATTACGAAAATTCTTTGTTCTTGAGTTCTCTTTGGTGTTCTTGCTTAAGTTTGACTCCAAAAAGTCAAACCTCTCCAAGTTTCAAGTTGTCTATCTCATCTTGTGTTCACTCCTCGGGTTACTCGTGTATCTTTCCTGTATGTTTACGTTAATTAAGACATAATACCGGGGTGAAAATATTTAACAACGGTGTTCATCCAACAAAAATAAACTCAACTCGCTTATACTTATTTTGGATAAAGTATTCTATGCCATTTTCTGCTTTCATTCTCAGAAGCTTTAGAGACAAAGCAAGTGCCACCTCTAGAAACAACATCTTTTATCCTTAATTCATACAAGTTGCCATTTATTGGTGCCATCATCATAATCATTTCTGGTGGAAGCACAAACCCAGGTTTCAGAATGAAACAATGAGATTCGTCAAAACCAACTTTATAACCTTTATCACACATTTGAAAGATGCTTAAAATGTTATATTGGAGACCTTCGACATGAAATACATTATCAAAAGAAACTTTTTCATTTGTAAGAATGCATTTTCCCATAATTTTCCCTCCATTCTCATCACTTCTAAAAGCAACTGGGCCTTCAAACTTTTCTTCATAATTAACCAGTGATCTTTTATCACAGGTTATGCGCTAGAACATCCATTATCCATATATCATACATCATTGACTTCTGTGGATTGTTCCTGCATAGTTGAGAAACAAAGGAATTAATTAAGGGATGAATCACAAGCCATGCTAGCTTGCAAATCATCAGCAACAATATCAGTATTGCAATTGGTTTTGGATCTACATAAACAAGTTCACAAGACTCATCAGTCTCATAACCAGATTCAAATAAGTTTCCAAAATTGGGAATTATGCTTGTGCATTCTTCAATCACAGTCTCTCTTTTGATGATTACTTTTGGAGCTTTAACATTTAGCTTCCACAAGACCGTTGCCATGAGAATCGGTCGTAGGTTACCATACTGAGTTGTCGGTGAAATCACTGTCATGCGATCACTCGCCGACCACTACGACATGATGTTATTATAATGATGGGCCTCTCCGAATGAGGTAAAAAAACACATAAACAAATAACAAATAGAAAGTAGTCATTCAATTGTTACATAACACAAATATTAACAGTTTTCATTTGAGAATATAATACAATGTGTAAATTGATAGTTGGTAAGCATAAGTCCCTGAAAGTTTGAAAACAAGTAAAATAGGGGAGTGATTACTCACCTTAACGGATGAACAAAGACCAATGGATGATGTGAGAAAGTTTAACCCTTCGGAATATACCGTCAAGGATTCCTAGTTATATAATATAATATTATGAGTTATTTGTAAATGATATAACACGTATAACGAAATAAGGTTTCGATGTGATTTGAGTTGTGCTTGTGATTAAAATGTTTATTGATTGATTTCTAGCGTTACTATTATTACGAAATTATTATTCACCATTTATTTAATTGATTATTAACTTTAGTATTTATAAAATACCACTAATATACAAATTGTCAATGAAACATGAGATATAATACACTTATATAAATGTTTATTTAAATAAAACAATTATATTAAAAAAATATAACTTGTAATGTATTAAATAAATTAATACAAACGTTATAATATATATTTATACTATATTAATATACATGTAAGAAGGACGATTTGGTAATTTCATCAAAAACTCTTAATTTTAAGAGGTACAACTTGTTAATGCTAATGTACAATATAATGAAGTGTGTATTATACATGCTCCGGTATCACGAAACCTAAAAAAGTTTGACATCCCGCCCATTTGTACTTGTACTTCCTTCTTCTCTCATCTAAGCATTTTTAGATCCAGACAACAACAATCTACCTCTTTCTCTCAAGTGGCCGGAGAACTGATAGCAGTCGACTAGATTTGTTGCTTCTGGTAAGTAATTACTCCTATGGAATCATTTTCAAGTTTCGTGATTTGTTTAGTCTTGCGGTGGTGTCGCATAGATAACCATCAAATTGCATTATAAATCTCTAATCTGCTCGATTCTCAGATACTAAATCAATTTCTTTTCTAGGGTTTGTGTTTGTTCGGAATTAGAATGAATACTTTTAAACTACTCTCTTAGCTCTGTTAAAACAAGTTCACATGCATTTGAAGCCACTGCTTATTTATGTGTGTTTAATGCAAACATGTTAGTTAACAGATACATGTAATTCCATAAAAATATCACCTCTACCTTTAGTTTGGGTTTGAAGTTGTGCTTGTTCGTTTATCAAATTTTTTCTTGAAAACAGATGAGTATTACATGACACTGACGAGTCATGTAAGTAGTTTAATTAATATGTATGCTAAATTACTAATGCCAATATATTTCATTTATTAAACATGACAAATTGCTCAAGCGGTAATGTTGCATTTTTTTATGTTTCTACAGATACACTAAAACACAAATTATCCAGCTCTAAAGATGCTTCAATATGCAGAAAAGAAGACCCCTTTGATTTTGTTTCAGTTTGTTGGGTAAAATGTTATTATTATATTTGATTTTGTCTTTTTCTTTAATAGTGAACCTTAATAGAGCAACATTTAACTATATACGATTGTATGAGTATTTTAAACTTTTTTGCATATGGTGCTTTTGCTGGAGCTACTGCAGAAGTTTTAGCCAAATCTGCTTTATATCCACTTGCAGTAATAAAACTCGACTTTAAACCGGTAAAATGTTGGTTTTAACTCATTTAAAATAAGTTTTGTAGAGCAATGTTTCTCACTGTTTTCTAAAAATATTTAAAAAATAGTCCAGTTTTCTCAATTTTGTGTTTTCTTATTTTTATTTTGGAACAAGGGTTTCCAACCAATTGTTGATCTTGTAGGCGATCAAGCTTTGGTCGGGGTGAATTTTATATGCATTTTTTAATTAATACGGAGTTTACTGGTCTTGTATATTTTTTGATAATATTTACAGTGCAGTAGATCTATTACTTTATTGGATTTGGGCTATTCTGTCTCGAGGCGTTACTAAGCGTGAGGATTATTCAGGTTCATATAAGTATTTATGTGGGAGGCTAAACTTTGACTTGTGAGCTGTATGTAGCAAGTATACATGTATCTCCTAAGGAGTGGTCAAGCGGCAGATATGAAGAGTCAGTTTGGTCGGTGAGGCATTACGAGCGTGCACAAACACGAGTCGGGTTATGGTGATTTTCTGCTGACATTATGATAGAGTTTGCAATCGAATTATAACTGATATGTGTCAAAATGAGTCCGTTTTTTTGTATTGACAACAATTGATTGGATTGTTTCACCTAAACGACCAATATTCACAACAGGAAACTTTTATGTGGGTCCATAGGGGTTGGATTGGGTTAGTTTAAAACACTTTTCATATATTAGTCAGCAAGTCGGGTGGGTTAGGTAACTGGTAAATATGGGTTCGTATCAACAAAGTAACTTTTGATTTGCTTGAATTCGGTCAACCTATTGTTACATTTGAAATAGTTATCAAGAAAAGAAAGGAAACCAACTGTAAAGAGGAAGCATTCATAATAAGTTAATGAATTTTTAGGTTAGATGTTGGCTATATGAGAATTATTATAATAATGGTGTGTTAAAATTGAATTTTGTAGGTTCAGTGATGGAAGATGGATCAAACTGGAGCGTGGGGCAAAGCAAGATCGTTTTGATTGGGGTGTGCTTTGTTAAGGAGAAACAAGATATCGGTGTTGGACAGCATTAGCGGAAGATGGATCAGGTCCAGATTGCATTGTTGTTATTATTATTATTATTTTGCATCTAAGCTTAGTTTTAATTTTATTAATTTGGAAAATAATAAACATAATTTTGTGTCTAAGTGAACTTTTTATTTTTTATACGAGCCGATCCGGAACGGTTTGTAAGCGAGCCAAGCCGGATTGGATGACTAAGCTAAACCATCTCGGTTTGTAAGCAAACGGAGCTGACTCGGTTTGTAAGAAGGCAAAATAAGCTCGGTTGATTAGCTCAAAGTTCAATAAACTTATACTACATTCTAACGGGCCTAGATATTTCAAAAGAATATATAAAAGGTTGCAAATGAACAAACGTAAAATAATGAATATGAGCGTAAGGGAATGTTCACGGAAATAAATGAATGAACTAGACACGGTTCAGGGAATTTTGAAACCGAACTGAAACAAAACGACCGAACCGAAAACCAAAAAAAGCATAAATAAAAAATTAAAAACCTTTAACCGAAGAGAAACATAAAACCAAAAAAAATCAAAACTAAACCGAAACGAAATTAAAATCTGAAACTAACTATGTTGAAACTAAACAAACACGAAACAACCAAAACCAAAAACTGAATAAACTAAAACCGAACAAAAATTAAACTAAAAGATGGTAACAGAAACTGAAACTAAAAACCCAATAAACTGAAAACTGAAACAAACCCAACAACTAAAAATATTAAACCCAAAAAAAAAAGAACAGAAATCAAAAATAGAAAATCTTTTAACCAAAGGAACAAAAAACCGAAATAAAATCGAAACTGAACAGAAACGAAACTAAAACCTGAAACCAAACTGAATCCAAAAACTGAATATGTTGAAACCGAACTGAAATATAACAACCGAACCAAAAACCAAAAATCAAAAATTGTAACAAACTGGAGCCAAATCAAATCCAAAAACCGAATATATTGTAACCGAACTGATACGAAACAACCAAAATCGAACCAGAACAAAAACCGATTAATGGTGATCATTTTCTCCAAGGTAAGAAACCTTCTTTTGGTTCCTCACATAACTGGTGAATGTGTAAGCTTCAAATCTTTTAATTAAAAAAGAAACACTTTGAACTTGGAGGGTACTCAAATGTGTATTAAGAATGCGTAGACCTCTTAAATCTTTTTTTTAAACCAAAGTCATTATTGTAGCATAGAGTTTTTTATCTTCCGACTTATATTTAAATATTTGCAGTACAAAAGTGGGAAGTCGGATTACTTGAAGAAAGGATGAAAGGTGATTAACTAAAAATACACTAGCGATATACGAGAAAGTGCCCTTAAAAAGTTGTGTGTTTTCCAATAAGTGGAGTATAAGAAAATGTTTATGAGAACAGTTTTCCTTTTTGGTAAAATAAATGGTTGTTCACTTCATTTAGAATGTTGCTTTGATTCTTGATGTATCCACCATCTAATGAGTTTTATTTATATAGTTTATTTACAGTTAAGGTTGTTGTTGTCATTAGTATTGTTTTTTAGGATTATCATTAGCATGTTTAGTCCATCTTGCATCGCCCTAAAACTACCATCTCTTGAAGGCATTGGGTTGAAGTTAAAACTAAAAACAGTTGAGAGTCATATTTTTACTCAAATTGAGAGGTGAAACGGGTTTTTGGATTTGAAGTGAATAAATGGTAATCATGGTTTAATCGGGATCTTTTCAACCATTAACAATTAGTTTTTTATATAGTCAATTTGGGTTGTATTTAACCACATTGTAGTATTGTAAGACGCTTTTGGATTCCGCCTCATCGCGCGGGTTTCCACTAGTAATTATCATATATATCTTGGAACCTTTAACGAAAATCTAGTGATATAAATATAGTTAATACGTTTAAATACGTTTGTTTATATTTTTTTGTTTAAAGAATAATGCATATATATAATTTATATATATATATATAAAGTAAATATAAGTAAATTTATAAAGGCGTTCAATGACGAGAAAACACCAATAATGGTGTCGGGTTTTAATAAAATAATGATGATTTATTATTTATTAAGATATACTTATAATACATATATATATATATACATACATATATACTAAAACTTGTAACGAGATTTAATTGACAAGAAACGTAACTGAATGATGTCGATTTAATAAAATATTGTTTATGTTATATTTAAAACTAATTATATTGGTTTTTAATAATTAAAACCTAAACAAAACAAATTGTCCAAAAAGAATAAGGCCGAAGGTCGAACGCGCGCCCCAGCCGGCTCACCATGATTACACTACATGCACCAGCCAACTGGGCTGGTGCTTAACTAAGATAAGGAATGAAAACAATTAGTTATAACACAAAAATCAGATCAACCCAATTCAAACCAAAACCATAGAATCGGGTTTTGTAATTTGCTCATTGCTATGATCCAACTGAGTTGGTGTTAATGCTTAATGAACAAGAACGATTCAAAACCACAACTGAATTACCACAAAAGATCATGATATAATGGTGAACGGCCGACGTCTTCCTTGCGGCCTGAACTGAAATTGTTAGGGAGCTAGACAACGTCGTTTACTGCAATTGGGTTAGGGTTATTGGTTGCAAGGTTGAAAGGGTATTGCAGGAGCGTTTAATTGAGTTTTGATTACCTCTATCTCGTATATTTCGAATCCCCTATGACCGTTTGGTTATTTCTAAACTAAAACAAGTTGTGATCTTATTCCTAAATTGAAAATGCGGTGTAGGTCGCATTAAACGTAGAACTAATTTGTAATGATCAATTCCAAGATTAAAGCGAGAATTATGGCACACAATACAAAACCAATCACGGATTTGGTAAAAGGGTTGGTTATAATATAAATGAAAGTTGTATATAAATGAAAGTTATTTTGATCAAATAAACAAATATAATAAACAATAGTAATAAAATATTATTTACTCGTTAAGCGTGTTGTTTTGTTGATTAAAAATTACCCGAAAATGAAACGGGTCGGGTATTAGACATAAACAAATTAATCAAAAAACCCGAGTTGTTACAAAAGAATGGTTCTGGTATGATTCTTTCTTAGCATGAATCTGTGTGATGATCATAAACATCGCATATTCTGCACCAAACATTTCCTTTTTGTTCGTTTAAAGAGTTTCCTCTCTTGAATCTTTAACCTGGTCTAGGAGGATCTACACCAATGGTCTTTTGATGAGTGATTGGTTTTCCAAAGTCTATGGAATAGGGTAGAAAAACATTTATCTTCTCAATACTCTTTTCATCTGATCCCTAAACAAACTTGACCCTTTCTAACTTTCCTTTTCTCTCATTTAATTCCTTTTCTTTTATTCGGTTCACATATTTTCTTAAATAGTATTCAAGATCACCTATGTCAAAGATTTCATGATTTGAGAAAACTGAGTAAATAGGTGGGTACTCAGGTTCTCTTCTTACTTCTGCTTCTTAACTTTTCATTGTGGTGCTTTCTTTCTTCTAAGGGCTTCTTAATGCCTGAGCAACAACATTTTTCTTTTTTCCTTGAGATCCCCCACATATGTCAAATGGCTTGTGGTCTCTTCTCATCTGTTCATGAACTTTCTTCATTCTTGGTGAAATTTTGGGTAATATTGGAATCTTTTCCTTTGAATTCATTCTTTTCTTTTCTACACCCTTGATACTTCCACAACTTGAACATTTATCACTTGATATACTTGAGCTATCTTCAAATGACTCACTTGATGCACAAATTTTATCTTTACCAAATTCTTCAATTTTACTTCCTTTTGTTTCCACGGTCTTTAACACAAATTATCCTTCTTCATTGATTGTTCCAAATACGAATTATTTCACTCATTTCCTTCAACAAATTATTCTTTATCTTTGAAAACCTTATTGAACTTTTCCAAATGTGCCTCTCTTTTCTCCTTGTCCACTTTCTATAAACAATTGTCATTAAAAGGTGGTGGAACAAGTTTATATTTATCTTCTTTAATCTTCATCACTTTTCCACAAATGTTACTAGTTGAAACAAGGTTCTTTAGAAAATCAATTTCAACTTGAAGTTGAGTGTTCTTGATCTTTTCATCTAAGTACATTTCTTTCAAACCTTCTATTTATGTGGTTTATCTTGATTGAGTTTCATAACTATCCTAACAGTCTTGTTCTAGACTTTTGATTTGGTTTTCATACATTATTTCACTCATTTCGTAAGCATTGATTATGCTTTCTTTCTTAAACATTCAGCTTGCAACTTACCAACTTCCTTTCTTAAAGAATTAGTCAAATCAAGTAAATCTGAAGTTGAGTAGTTGGAATGTACCTAAGACATTGAAGGTTTAACTTGATCATTGATATAGCCATAAATGCAACATTTTCTTTTTCAATCTCTTTAGCATGATTGCTCTAGTCAAACAAACCATCTTGTGGTTGTTGAGCTACATCAACATTACCTTGATTTTTTGGTAGAGTTGCATTGTTTCTGTTCTGGTTTGCAGGTACCTGAGGAGGGTTTTGTTGGTTTCTTTGATTAGGTTGTTGTTGGGGAATTATTTGATGTTGGTTCTGTTGTGGTTGAAAATTGTTGTTGTAAAACTGACTCTCTTTTTGATTTTGACCTTGATTTTGATATTGAAACTGATTTCTTTGCATGTTGTTGTTGTTTTTCTAAAATTGTCATGGTTGATTGCATTCTCTTGCAAAGTGACCAGGTTGTTGACAGTTGTAACAAATTTCCTTGGATTTATCAAATACAATCATGTCATTTGGACCAGAGAATGTAGACCTTCCGGTCCTTTTGTACAAAATTTTACTTCTCACAGCTAACATGGATATTCTGTATGCTAAGAAAGTCAAATCAGCCGTAATTCACCATTCTTATAAATTTGACCTAATATTTCCTCAAATAGGCACACATGACACCTTCTAGAAACCCTAATGATTTCTAAAACACATTCAAACGTATTCAAAATTATTACAAATGTAAACAGGTCTTCAAGTAAGCTTTTGTCTTTATCGAGCATACCTTGTAATCCATAAGTGTGATGGAATAGTTTCCCAAGCAAGCTTTTACTTTTAATATTTTCCTTATAAAATATTCTTCAAGCAAACTTCAATCTTCATGATATAATCAAACTTTGCTCGAGAATATCCTACAAGCAAACTTAATCTTCTTGATCTCTTCAACCTTTTGTTAATAACTTAATCTAGTAAACTAAGTGTGTTGGGGGTATTGTAGCTTGCTCGAGGTTGAACCTTGCTCATTGAAGTCCTTAGTGTAATTTCTTTAACTTCCTACAAGCAGGGCCGTCCTCGAGAGCTCGATGGTTTTCATGGGCCTCGCACGAGTTATAAAAATGGGCCCTCAAAAAAATTAACATGTATATATATATATATATATATATATATATATATATATATATATATATATCAAAACAAAGCAACAAGTCGTTAAATGTAATAACGATGAACAAAAAAATAAAATTTTAGCCAAATGATATGTATTTAAAGGGTTACTTAATTACATGAATCTGGAGGCTCTCCTAGCATTTTTGTGAGCAAAGGTCTCGATCAACTCGTTATGATCCATACTCTCTAGCATCATGTTCTCAATAGCTATCAATTCCAATCCATTAAGTTTTTCTTAGGACATTGTAGATCGTAAGTAGGACTTTAACAACTTCAATTTTGAAAAACTTCATTCCGCGGATGCGACCGTCACCGGAATCGCCAACAAGACTCTATATGCAACTAATGCATTAGGATAATGATAAGCCTTTTTAAGAAATTTTAACGCATAAATAAAGGTGATAATTTCATCAGATAGATATGTGTTCATCAACTTCAACTCCATATAAAGTTCCTTAGCATCAATATCGGATGCTTCTCCATACTTCAATGCATCTTGAAGAATAATACAACACGACATAAGATCTTTGTCTTCTAGTTCCTTCAACTTTTTAGGAAACAAAAAACCAAAAAGTTTTTCGTACTCGTTGTATTGTTCAAATCTTGACTCTAGAGAAGAAATCGCTTGATCGACAACAACTAAAAAGTAATTGACTTTGAAATCCTCTTCAGCTGAAAATAAAACTTTTTTGTTCTCTTGAAGTCTCGTTAAATTGTTTTTTCCTAAGAATCGGCCGCCTTTGAGGGAATCCAGGATCAACACCCATTTCAATAGAAATTCCCTTAGCTACTTCAATTGCCTCAGATAACCCCACTTCTCTATATTCCTTAAAGAAGTTGATCAAATTTTTCACTTCTTTAATAGCCTCATCAAGAACCATTTCTTTAGATTGCAGCTTTTTGCTCACCACATTAATTGTGTTTAGTATTTGATACCAAATGACAATTGATACCAAAAACCCAAAATCACCAATTTCTTTTGTTGCTAGTGTGTCGGCTTCACTATGAGTTTTAATATCACCATCTTTTTCCGCAAGGCTTCTCTTATATCTAAAAGTTGGGATCTAATAGCCTTAACACTATCAACACGGCTTTCCCAACGACTAGCGGACATCAATTTAGGAGTCAATCCTTTAATATTTTCTTTCAATATTTTCCACCTATTAGTAGAATTGGCAAGATATTATAAATTCATTGTATAAGTCAAAAAAACCTCTAGCTTTAGTGCAAGTAGTAGCCATGTTAGATAGTGCAAGATTAAGACTATGGCAACCGCGTGGAGTGTAAAAAGCTCTAGGATTTATATCTAGAAATCTCCTTTGAACTCCTTGATGTTTTCCTCTCATGTTTGATCCATTGTCATAACCTTGTCTGCGCATATCATTAATATCAAGACCAAGAGACTTTAGTTCCTCATGTGTAATATCAGATATTCCCTTACCGGTGGTATCATCAACAATCAAAAAACCTAAAAAATATTCCTCGATTGTAACAAAATTAGAGTTGAAATTGACATATCTCACTATTAAAGAGATCTGTTCTTGGTGACTCGTATCTGGGGTGCAATCAAGTAAGATGGAGTAATACTTTGCTTGTTTTATCTTCTTCTGATTTCGGAATTAAATTGTTGAGCTAGTAACAAGATTAACTCATTTTGGATACTGTGGCCAAGATAACGCACGTGAATTTCATCGCTTGTGATACGCCGCACGTGTTCTTTCATAACCGGATCAAACTCTTCCACCATCTCAACCAATCCCAAAAAAATTCCATTATCTTCTTGATATAACTTCTCATTTGTCCCACGAAATGCCAAAGTTTTTTTACCAAGAAATTTCACGAATGCAATAATTCTCGAAAGGACTTGTTTCCAATAATCACGTTCTTTCTTAAATTGCTCGTATGCCACTTTATCAATTGTTTCATTAACTTTCAACCTTTGACACATTTCAAACCAACTAGCCATATTCTTCAAATGCTCTAAGCTAACTTCATGTTCTTTAAGGCTAGTGGTAACATGTTGCCAATCCCTATAACCTTCACTATCCAATAGACCTTTCGAAAGCCCATTTCTTAATAGCTTACAAAAAAACAAAAGACTTTGTCAAGCTCTTTGAATACACTAACCATTCTCTATCACAATTCTCCTTATTCGATAAAGTTCTAGTATAAAAAATGGCATGAAATCGTCTTCCAAATTTATCCTTGGGACCCTTATCAATGGTCAAATCTCGTTTTGGACTTTTATCTACCAAAACATTTATCATGTTAGGATTAAGTCCATCCAATTTCTAAATTCAAATATATCAATTTGATCCTCTTCATATTTTTCAACATTAGCAACAACATCATCTTTTCAATATTAGTACCAATATCATCTTGTTCAACATTAGCACCACCAACATCTTCTTCAACATTAGCTTCATCAACATTATCATTAACATTAGCTTCATCAACATTAGCATCGGCGTTAGATTCATCAACTTTAGAACCTTGAGATTGTTTTGGTGAATACTTAAACAATACCCGGCTTGAGACTTTCTTATGGCTTCATCTATTTTTATTTTTTTACGTTTTTGATAACCGGATAAGTGTTTAGTGGCCATGACTTATGAAAAATGTACAAAATTGTAAAACTAAAATTTCAAATAATCAAACATTTAATTATTCTGTGCCATCCAACAATTTAGACACGGATGTTAAATTTAGCTTCACTAATACACCATTTAATATATCTTTCTCAGTTATAATTTTTTTCAATTCCCTTTAAAGTTATATACAGCTAAAGTATACTAATTCCACAATTCTCAATATATATTTATAATGATTATCTCCATATGACCAAATATACTGCTAGCCTTATATATTCAGTTGTCGAGCACTCTAGATTAAATTAAGAAATCACATAGTTGCTTTAATTTCAACTAAGAAAAAAATTTTCATATTCAGATTCAAAACCAAATTTGAAATTAAAGATTAATTTGTCAAATAATCAAAAGATTCAGACCTGGTTTAATTCCGACTCGTCTTCTTGTTCGTTCGTGAATTATTGGAATAATCAAAATTCTGATTTCAGAAACCCTACAGATCGATCGATCTTCTTCTGTTCGTTGTTCATTCTCTGGTGCTGCTGCATATTATTATTTTCATATTTTGGATTTTTTTAGATTTTGGGCTACTGGCCATACTATTAAAGGTTGAAAAAATATTGGGCCCTCTTGGGTTTGGGCCCTGTGCGGCTGCCTAGCCTGAACAAGCCCAAATCTGGCCCTGCCTACAAGTGTGCTTGAGATCATCATTATTGAAACCTTGCTCGACCCACCAAATTACTTGGTTATGGTCAAGGGTTTGCTCTGAAACAAACCTTGCTCGACCGAAGAACAACCTTGCTTGATGAAGTGTAGTTTGCTCGAACTAAACACTTCAAAAAATTCTAGAAGATAACCTTGCTCTATAAGATACCTTGCTTGAATAAGTATTAGGCTTGCTCGAAGTGCCTAATTTGCTCGTATTCCATACTTAGAATGTTTCTTATGGAGGTTGAGAAAATTCCAATCTTCCATGATCATTTTTGATCCCAACAGCAAACAAGGATGAAAACAATTTCTTGTTCTTGTCATTATCAGTCATGACCAAATATGTGGTCCTTATCTCATTCACAATGGCAACAAAATTCCGCAACACATAACTTAGTCTTCCCCCGGCTTATACTTGAATATGTCTATCTGTTTTTTCAGTCTATCCTTCTTGATTTCTTTGAGCTCAACATTCCCTTCAAACATATTAATCCCATTACAAACCCAATTTCATCATAGCCATTGACTTCTCATCCCTTCTCATTAAAGCTCTCTCACCCGGTTGATAAGGTGTTTCAGGAGTAATTTGCATCTCTTTCAAAGTCCCTTGACTAGTTGATTGCCAAGCTTCAAAGCCATTATAGCAAACTGCTTTAAACATCACTTTCTAATTTATGAAGTTTGACTAACCAACCAATCTTGGAATTTTGTTAGTTGAAACCTTTTAATCAATTCCCATTTTTCTTTTATTTTAGATTTTAATAAAAACTTTAACAATATTTTGTCTTTTCGAAATTTTTCGACTGAAAACTAGGTTTAGCCTTACTTGATTAAGAGTAGCAAATATTAAAGAAAACAGTAAAGTTAACAAAAACCAGAATCAGATTTAACCTAGAAAACTCATATACACAACAAACATTGTGTAAAATGGATTCTATAACACCCCATCCCGGCGTGTCACCTTTACAGATATCAACACATAACTCATAAAAGCCTAAGTCAAATTAAATTTCTTCAAATAACCAAAAAGGAAAATAGTCTTCTAAAATCTTGAACTTTATTACTCTCACTCATCACTAATTCCCCTTATTTCGTGGATCACCTATCAACAAATATGAAAAACACAACAAAGAAAATACGGTTGAGCCAAAAATTTCCCGGTAACGGGAAGAACAACGGTGTGGAGGATTATGGTGGTATATCCATTGTATAATCTGAATAGACTTAAGTGATGCGATGCGGTGGTTTAAGTCTGAATAGATTCGAGAGGCAGCAGATTATGATGGTCTCTCCAGAGTATAAAATATGCGATGGGTTAGTGAGTTTATTTATATACACCGAATACTAGAGGCGTTGTGCATATCTTCATGATGCCGGTTCTTGCGATGGTTGGTTTGTAGAAGATGCAGTTGGAAAAATTAGCAGATTTAAATCAAACTATTCGGTTCCTCGAGATAATGTTATACTTTAGTTTATTATTATATGCTAATGTTAATTTAATCAAGCCATTTATATTTCAATTACTATAAATTGTAAAGTGTTACATATGAAACGTTCAGATCACAATTATTATTTATTAAATAGTATTTCCTTTAATATTATATAAATTATTTTTTTCTTGAGTACAACAACTCTATCTCCTTAAAAAAGAAATTCGTCCCAGAAATTATTAAATGACGAAAAATCTAAAATTTTCAGAAATACATAAGATAACTTAAACATTCACTGTTTCGGGTATTCAAAACTTTAAGTACACCAAAATACAAAGTCCCGGTATAAGAGGTGAAAAAGGAAATCGGTATTTAGAGTTTTGGGAAATAATTTTTAAGCTATAGACGAATAACTGATAGCGGAAACGAAAAACATAAATCGAATAACTAATAGCTAGAGATGGATAACTGGTAGCGAGTCTAATATTGAAATCATAATATAATTTGTTAACTGAAACAAATAACTGATGTATAACTAAGTGATACTTATAATATAAGGTATTTATTTTGTTTTATTTTTTGAATATTCGAGTGTTACAATTCTATCCTCGTAAAAAAAATTCAATCTAATTTATAGGCACATATAACCTAAGGAATACATAACATCATAGATATATGACAAAACATCAAACTTCACATGCCCAGACAAATGAAACTTCAATACATTCAAAATATGTAGCAATAAAAACATAACTTAAACAGCTGAGTCCAAGCAACATTAATACCGAACGAAACTAATAACTTAAATGGTAAACTAAGACATTTAACCGAGGATACTTAATCTTATTTCTGAAAATGAAAAAAATTATTTAAACTAATTACATATAAGTGAGCGGATAACTAATAATAATAATAATAATAATAATAATAATAATAATAATAATAATAATAATATTGATAACTAAACACATCTGACTCAATCCTATAACTAGTAACCGAGACAAAAATAGATAATTGAAACAGTTGATATAAGTGGAACTTAAAAGTGGTAACAAATCGGTTACTTCATAAATTCAACACTCAAACGTAACAACTCAAATATCGTAATTTATATGCCAACATACATTTTTTAACTCATAAACAAATAAAAATAAATAACACATAACACTAGCGCGCACATAATAATGAAAAACTTATGACGAGATCGTATCGGAGTATTAGAGAAACATTTATATGCACAATGGGATTTTAGTAGCACACATACGTACTTGTAAATTCATGATTACATTCACGACCGCAATCATCAATTTACCTTACGACCGTGTCCTAACTGTCCTTCCGTTATGCATCTTAAAACATGGCTAACCTTGTAAGAATAGAGTGACGTGATGATAAACTAATTAAGAAACGATTTCCAAAATCTTGAACGTGCTTACAGAGCGTTGTAAGTCCCCGGTCCTGGTGCCCTACTTGGACATTGGATTTACTCATAAAAACAGTTCTAAATATCATAGTGAATTAAAACTTTTCGTGGAATATAAAAACATCAAACATCCACTACATATCATTTCAAATCCTGTCTTTGAATATAACATAGAACATAATAACACTTCTTCTTTGGATGCCAACCTTTTTCAGTCCGATGCTATGTGTCTTCCCCAAGTTAGCTGCTATAACCTATTTTCCTGCATGCATACTAAAAGTCAGTTATGCTGAGTGAGTTCTAGTTTACGACTCCACGGTATACAACTATACATCAAGACTTGTTATTCATCTTTAACATACTCATATATAATTAATTCCACTTACTGTTTTTACAACATATACAAACTTGGCATCTTTCCTGCATCATAAGTACGTAAAGGGTTTCCCTTTTCTTATACTTTCTCCTTAACAAAAAAAAGCACGTAGAGGCTTGCCCTCCCTAGCACTTACGTCACACAACTTATTCACGAAAACACGTAGAGGCTTTCCCTCACTAGCACTTACGTCACATAGCTTATTCACGAAAGCACATAGAGGCTTGCCCTCACTAGTACTTTAGTTAACCCGCTCTTACACGCGAACATGCAGAGGCTTAACCCTTGCTAATGTTCACGCCACATATTGTCTACGTCCTACGCGAAGTTAGAGGGATTCACCATCCTAACTTGTAAGGTATCGCTCGTAGGCCCGTAGATCATAGCCACTTTTCCTTCACATTCTAGCACCTATGAGTCATACATATCCTTACATGCTTCATCTCATGCACATTCATATACATACACACACACACAATACACACTTACTTCATACATGATTGCATAAATAATTAAATAAAACTTATTCGCTTCTTACAAATACTTGCGCGTCAGTGACCATAATCATATATACCGTAACATTCACACTTATTCTCATGCACACTTGTAACAATAACTATTTATAATCTAATAATTTAACATCACGCTTTAAACAACTTAATTAAATCGACTTGACACACAGTATGCACACAGCCCCGAAAACATAAAAGAGAAAGGGCTAGAAACTCACCTAGATTCAGTTACGTTTCGAGCTAATCGTAGTCCACTTCCTGTGATAAGGAACATAAGTTAACTACTACTCTAGTGCTCGTTTTTGTCCTTGGCCCTTCTTTCTAGGTCTTTCATATTTTAAATATTACCTTTCATAATTAATTAGTTTCTTGCTCTTAATGGAATAGGCGATGGAATGGAATGAGCGAGGGAATGGAATGGACGAAGTAATGGAATTGATCATTACCATTTCATTGACATGTTTGGTTACCATGTGGAATGACACGGATTATTAATTTATATTTTTAGTAAGAAAGAAAAAGCCATAATAAAATAAAAATGGTAGTGAGTGACGGTGTGATGGTGGTGGGCGGTGAGCAGTAATGGTGGTGGTGCGTGGTGGGCGGCGGTGGCGGTGGCGATGGACGGGAGCGATTGGTGGTGGTGGAAATAGTTAGTGGCTAGTGACGGGCGGTGGTGATGGCCGGGAGCGATGGTTGTTGGTGGCGATGGTGGGCGACAATGGTAGGCGGTGGTGAGTGGTTGGTGGTGGCGGTGGTGGACAACGATGGTAGGGGTGGTGGGTGGTTGGTGGTGGAGGTGGTGGTGGACGACGATGGTAGGCGGTGGTGGCGGTGATGGACGACGATGGTATGCGAGGGTGGGTGGTGGTGTTGGGCGGAGAAGGCGGGTGGTGGTGGCGGCGGATGGCGGAGGCGGTGGTGGGTGGTGGTGGGCGGCGGAGGCGGTGGTGGTGAGAGGACAATGGGTAGTAGCGGTGAGAGGGGGTGGAGGTGATATAGTGTGAAAGAGGAATGGAATGAAAAAACAAATAAGGGGGTGGATGGAATGAATTTGGGGTGTTTTAGAGGGAATGAAATGAACATGGTAATTGTTGATTCCATTACACTGACCAACCAAACACATATTTTTTCATTCCATCATTTTGGTCCATTCCATTCTGCCTCTCATTCATGCATACCAAACGCTACCTTAGCGTATATACCGTATAAGTCCATATACTTTGCTTGTATACGTATACGTCATACATGCACAGGCGTTATACATGTAGTTACGGCATACATACATACAGGGTATACATATATACATTTTATACATACACACATATACGACATTCATACATACACGGCATACATACATGCATATGCATTACATACAAATACGGTATTAGGGCTGTAAACGAACCGAACGAACACCAACAAGGTCTTGTTCGTGTTCGTTCGTTAAGGAAATAATGTGTTCACGAATGATGGTCGGTTAATTTGTATTTGTTTTGGTTCATTTATTAATTAGTTTTAATTGTTTATTAAAGAACTTTCGATACTTCATACGTGTATTATTGGATTTCAGGTCACAGACGTTAAAGTACTCAATTTGGACCTGTTGTGACACGGAATGAAAACCCGGGATGTTCAGCATGCGAAACAAGGAACATTATGGAGTTTTGCTGGTGACAAGTCCCATCGCGATACGCGATGGGCTTGGATGAAGGCCCATAGCGTATCGCTATGGATTGATATTATCTGTTGACTTTCTAGTCCATCACGATACGCGATGGACCAGTTAAGACCCCATCGCGTATCGCGATGGGGTGCTAAGACGGGAGTTAGGGTTTTATATCAAACTTTTCATAAAACATAACCTCAACTTCGTTTTGACGACCAAGAGGCGATTCCAGCAGTTCAAGAAGGCGATTATCACCACCATAGCTTGTGTCAAGATCCTATACATGATACACATCATCCGTATCGAAGATTCAATGATGTCAAGGCTCGGCTAATCTCCTAGAATCGCACCCGGGATGTATAGTTTGTAATCTTTATAGTTTTTCTCATGTGACTAAGAAAATTATTGTGTTATTATTGATGATTGATATATGATTATTGATGTTTGGTATTTCTGAGTGTTCGGTCAGTTTAGGTTTAGGTTAGTCTGAACGATCTGTTACCAGTTGCTAGATAAGTGATCATATGAATGTTTGGTTAGATTGAATACAATAAAACATACAATTACCCTTAACTGAGTCACACTGGCAAGGACTGTTTGATAACCAGTACCGTGTGTAAAGTGATTGTTGATGCTTAAGGTTTTGTCTGATTAATCAGTATTTAGTTAATCGTTTATAATTAATCTGATAGGTTGCATGAGATAACTGTAGGTTGCTTACTTGAATTCCCGGGTGTGATTTGCTTTGTTAACTACTTAAAACTCGTTTACTTGCTTGTTACTTAGTTCTCTAAATTC
The DNA here is from genome assembly GCF_021521415.1 of Bidens hawaiensis. NCBI lineage: Eukaryota > Viridiplantae > Streptophyta > Magnoliopsida > Asterales > Asteraceae > Bidens > Bidens hawaiensis. The sequence goes on from NW_027495442.1 coordinate 53,752, forward strand.
ATTTCAATTGCTTGTGTGATCAGCACTAAACACTAGTTACTTCATAATATTAAATCTGTACACGAATTACATTGACCACATACTCCTTGTGATACGATACCTTACTTGCTCTAACTATTTAGTTTAAATTGGGTTTTTGATTGACTTGAACGACGGTCATCAAAATGGTGCCGTTGCCAGGGAGTTAGTGCGCTTAGTGTTTTTCGTGTTATTTGATTTTTGTATTTATATTTTAATTTTAGTCTTAATGTATGTTTTCATTTTTTAGTTTAAATTTTATTTTTCTGTATTTTACGCGGGTTGTGTTAGTTGTGCAGATTACAGGTTTATGCGCACCCACCTTTCGGCCGACAGTCTCCATTAATTTACGAGCCTGAAATCGAGAGGTTAGCTCGGCAGAACCGAGTACAAAACAGAAATTCAGAAATGGAAGACTAGAACGAGAACCAAAACCAAAATGAAAACCAGAACCAGAACAATAACCAAAACCGAGACCCACTCCCACAAAGTAACGCGTTTCACCCTGACAACATACCTGACCCACCAAACTTCAATAACCAAAATGACCAAAATCACTCAGCTTGTGTGTAACACCCCGCAACCGCAGCGGAAACGTAAACGGGATGCGACAGACACCTCTGATATCAACCACATTGTTTATAAAGAAAACTGAATGCATTAATATACTTCAAATCTACATTATCTAATCTTTCATTACCGTCTAGGTGATACACACATCATACAATACGATTCATAATTCTATCTGTTATAATGTATCCTAACATCCCGCACACAAATCTTACACACATCAAGCACTTAGCAAGTAAGCAATCACTTCATCTAAATTGTACCTGAAAAGCATGTGAGAAAACGGGTCAACTACGAATAGTTGGTGAGTTTCACAATTTTAGTAAACCATTATAATTTCATATCATAATATAATATTATCTGGGGACACTGTTAACCCAGTACTGTACTAACTCCGGGGACACTGTTAACCCAGAAACACATCCAATAACCTCTGGGGACACTGTTAACCCAGAAACACATCTAATAACCTCTGGGGACACTGTTAACCCAGAAACACATTTAATACCCTCTGGGGACACTGTTAACCCAGAAACACATTTAATAACCTCTGGGGACACTGTTAACCCAGAAACCCATTTAATAACCTCTGGGGACACTGTTAACCCAGAACACTGTTTCGGGCCTTACACGGTTAGCAACTCAGACAATTACCATCTTAATACATTACCGTACGATTCCCGTACAATAAACATTATATAAATACATTCATTTCCATGCGATCAGCATGTACTTAAACATTTTGATAGAAACTTGCTTTCCGCCCCGGGAAAATATTTAAAACAGTTCAGTAAAAAGGGGCTCGTGAAACTCACCTTAGCACATGCAAGCAGGTAACAACAATCATTATCAATTAACACGTCCAATCTGTAATATGATCCCTACGATCGTTATTATACAATTATTGTTTATATAATCTTTAACCTTATCAATCGGTACATCTGGGGACACTGTTAACCCAGTACTGTACCTGTTCCGGGGGCAATGTTAACCCAGAAATACTTCTCCGGACTCAGATTGTGATGTCGTTTAGAGTTCCATGGTCACAATTTCTATTAGTCGTTTTCTCGTTTTGCGTGCCTAGCACGAATATCCGTTTTATGTTTCAAAAATGAGTTTGGTCACACACGACCCGAAAATAGTGGTTGTCTGATAATTTAATTTAAAATGTGAAATTATAGCTCGGTTTAGACGTCCCGATTGGCCGCGGGACTCGTTTCCGTCTTTGGCGTACCGGAAACCGTTAAAATCGGTTAAAAATACCCAAATCATCCGACTTATTTTCGGATGGTTCATTTTTACTTGTTTAACTCAGTTATATGAAAATAGTCCATTTTTAGGGTTTTTATACACCAGTCAGCTCGCTTAAGCGAACTTCACCGGTTTACGCGTTTTAACTTTAAAAGTTTGATAATTAGCACGATTAATTATACGTTTACTCTCGGATCTTGAAATTTTGCACATATCACTTTTTAACAATGGGGAATTTTATAAAAATATTTCCAGAATTAATTTCTATATTTAAAATTTATTTATCTATTTTTAAACACCGTTTAAACACTAAATATGTCGTAAATATCAAACGATCTTAGAAAAATCCCAAATTTTTCCTGGATGTCCCCTGCCATCCACATAGTCCCCTGTAATTTTTCCAGAACCAAAATCTTCTTTTACATCCCCTTTTTACTTAAACCGAGCTAGAAATCCCTAGAACTCGTTTAACCGAAAATCCCACTTAGACTTCTCCAACAGACCTCAAATTTTGTGTGTGACTTATAAATGATATGAAAAGCGTATTTGAAATTTTCCAGAATTTTTCATGATATTTAACTAGTTTTCACCAATTTTGGCCAAAACCGAGCATTAAATTCACCAAATATTCATCCTTTATCCAAAAATTACCAAAAATTCACAGAACTCATATTTTCATGTGTTTAACATCTCTGTAAAATTTCATGACCTAACTCTAAAGCATCAACAATCTGTCCAAATTTCCCAAAACCGAACATAACCGAATATACCTCTCGTTTTCCGCCACTACAAGCTACAAACTCATCTTTCCGCCTCATCTACCACTAAATACAGAGCCTACAAACAACATACCACAATACCAAGCAAGTTACACTCACGATCAAACCATTTCTTTCATGGTTACGGTTATGATACTAAAAACAAAGATTTAACCGTAAAAATTCGTTTTTGATTCGTTTAACTCATTTCTTGGACCAAGATCCCTTGTATAACCCGTATACATCACTTGATCATGCAAGAATCGGTTTTCATCTTTGAAACCTCATTTTCTTGCAAACAAACTCAAGAAACGAAGATGGAAACGTGATTAACTCGATTTTTTACCTTGTTTTCTTGCTAATTATCTCGGGTTTTGGATCATGATCTTGAGAGGATTGATGAATCTTTGAGAGAGTTGATTGAAAAAAGAAAAAAAAAAGAAAATGAGGGCCATGGAGGCCGATCGGAAATGTTAATGGGGTGGGGTGGGACCCACAAGTTCATTCTTGGCCACAAACTTGGATTTCCGAAATCTGGATAATGTTTTGGATAATCTGGTTCAGTTCGTTTCTCGGTTAAATGTTTAATTCGGCTTAAAACGAGGCTAAAACGGTCGTTTTTGGTCTAAAAATTGAAATTTATATAAAACCGATTTAAAAACTTAATCCATGACATTTATTAACTTAAAACGTCATATTATTAGTTATTACGCATCTTTTTCGGCTTGATCGATCGTCTCTTGCTCGGCTTGGTATTAAAGGTTTCGTTTAACGTACCGACGTACTATTAAATCGAAATCCTTTTTCTGTGCTTTAATCCACTTATCCCGAAGCTTTAATACTTCGTAACATCACTAAATATCATATATCTCGTCTATAATTGAACCCTCGATTCATTCGGGTTTCAATAACTATCGATCGTTTGATCGCATATTCAATACGGTGAATTATATATTCACGTACAATCAATACAATGAACCATGTATTCTCGTATAATTACCATGGTAACTCTTGTACCCGACATTACATATGACGTAACTAACGTCTACCGGTTAGGGTATACCTGGTTTCGTCGGAATCGTTACATTCTCCCCCCGTTAAGAAATTTCGTCCTCGAAACTTTACACGCCCACTATCTCCTTTCGAGAGAAAGGTGGGGGGTTTTTCCTTCAGAACTCACCCTCGCGTTACCAAGTATAATCTGGTCCTCGCTGTGAATTTCCACTTAATCTTAATTAATAACGCTTGGTATGTCCAAACTGTTTAGTTTTCCCGTCTACTATCTCTACGGAATTAGTTATGATATCAAACATGTCTTCTATGAGTACCTCCATTACTAGTACTTTCGTTGCCTCATCGCTTAGGCACTTTTCAATCCGTATACATGGCAAAATATCATGTATAGTACTTAGTCCCTGGAATACTTTAATCAATAAACTAAGTGACCAATCATGGAGATAATCTCATGAGGCCCAATATATTAAGGAGCTATTTTCGGTTTTGGCAAACCTCATATCACCTTTCTAAGGTGATGCCTTTAAAAATGCCTTGTCACCTCTTTCCAATGACAATGGTTTCCTATGAATGTTGGCATAAATCCTTTGCCAATCTCGCGATGCTTTCAACTCATCTTAAATATTATAAATCCGATTGGTTGTTTCTCGAATCAATTCAAATCTTATGGCTTGATTGACGCCCATTTTCAATTTACAAATTGGTGATAATTACTTCACCCATAGAAAGCTTCAAGCTCTCGATGCTTCCTTCCCCGCCTTCCAATAATGGAAGTAGGATGACTATTTTGATCTGAGATCATTGAAAATGGTACTTCACGACGAGATACCATTTCACCATCAGGAATTTGGGCAAGAATTCATTGTAATATATTCCCACTATCATTGGCGAATTTTCTGTCGTCGTGGCGTTCCCTAGGGTTTTCGGTGTGCAGCCTTATCTCTGGCATAACTCAATATTCACCAACACACGTAACCATATCTTTCTCCAAACTCGGCCATTAATAAAATCCTTTCAGATATCCGTATCATCAATAGTCAAATCCGATCCCGGATGTATGGATTATTTCGATCTATGCACTTCGTCAATGATTAATTCACGAAGGTCATGGAGGGTCGGGATCCAAACCCGATCTTTGAAATAGAGAATTTCGTCCACGCGCTGTTCGAAATTCTTCTCGTTGCCGTAAAGTTCCTCCGTTTTCAATTGTTCCTCTTTCAACGTCTCACGTTGAGCGACTCGAATCAGGTCCGAAAGATTCGACTGGACTATCATCCCCAGTGCTCGCACTCGCAATGGCTTAACCCGATCTTTCCTACTCAAGGCATCGGCTACGACGTTAGCCTTGCCGGGGTGATAACGGATGTCACAGTCGTAATCGCTTAACAACTCGACCCCTCTTTCGTTGAATATGAGACTGTGGTCTCTTATCATCTATAAAATTTGTACATTTGCGTTGTAAAAAGGATTATGAGTTGGGTAATGCTAGAAATTCTTCAATAAACCGCTGATAATCTCCGGCTACTCCTAAAAATTGGCGCATTCCCTATGGCGCCTTGGGTGACTGCCAATTTTAATGGTTTCTATCTTATTTGGATCTATGTGAAATCCTTGTTGCTTTACAACATGACCAAGGAATTATGCCTTCTTTATTCAAAATCACATTTCGAAAACTTCGCGTACAACTCCTCTTGCTTTAACACTTCCACAATTTTCATTAACCGTCGTTCGTGCTCTTCTTTACGTTGCGAATATATCAAAATATCATTAATGAATTTTATGAAAAATTTGTCAAAATAAAGTTTACAGACTCGGTTCATGAGTTCCATGAATGCTGCCGGCGCATTTGTTAGCCCGAAAGGCATAACTAAAAATTCATAATGGCCGTAGCGAGTCCGAAACACTGTTGTTGCAACGTCCTCCTCTTGGATTTCTCATTTGGTGATAACTATATCTAAGATCAAATTTTTTTTTTTTTAAAATAAATCGCCCCTTGCAGTCGATTAAACAGATCATTCACTTCGAAGAAGTGAGTACCTACTCTTGATCGTCACTTTATTCAATTCTCCCTAATCAATTCATATCCTAACACTTCCGTCCTTCATTTCCCAAATAACACTGGTGCACCCCATGGTGACTAACTAGGTCGTATAAAACCTTATCCAATAATTCTTGCATTTCAGTTGGTGTAAGTCGGTAAGATGCTTTAGCAACAGGGCCAGCTTGAGGTATTAAATTGATTCCGAATTTGACATGTCGGGTTGGCGGTAATCCAGGAAGTTCTTCTGGGAAAACTTGTGGAAATTCGCGTACCACCGGGATATCTTCTGTATGTTTTCTTTTAAGTACTTTGGCAAACGCGTTTGTTAAATACACCACGTCTTCTTGTCGTAAATACTATAACATCTCCAAATGAGATTAGAGTGGTAACATAATACCGTACACTTTTCTCTGTATCTAATCGCTTCATCGTCCGAAGGAGAGCTTCTAATCATCTTCTTTTCATAATTGATTTCAGCTTCATGCCGAGTTAGCCAGTCCATGTTAACTATTACGTCAAACTTCTTAACTTTACTGGTCGTAGGTCAATAAGGAAAGGTTAATCGTTCAGAATAATAGGACAATTCCGAACAAGTTAGTTAACCATTAGGGGTTTGCCGTTAGCGATTCTACAGTATAGGGTTCTATAGTTTCACTAATCGGTATCTTTCCAAATGATAGGAGGTTAACAGGAGCTAACTTCTATCGACGACCGTAAAAATATCGCTGAAGTCTATTGATTTAAAACTACAACGTACTTAATACCACTTTTGGATCATGACTTGCTTTATTTGAATTACTCCCAAAAGCACGGCTCCTTGTTTGATCAGAGGTTGATGCTTGTCATGAGGTTCATCTTCCAACAACACCTTGGTTCAATTTTGGGAAATTTCTCTTGAACGTTCTGTACTGCCACATTCCTAACAAGTACAACTGTTTGGCATAATTTGATTTCTTTGGATGGATTGTTATTGAAGTTGTTGGGTTCGGAATGGTTGTACACGAATGGGTTGGGGTTGTCGGTTCACATGGCTTTACTTGGTTCTACAATTGTGGCATTACGTCCATCTTTACTACACCTGTGGCCTACTATCACTCGACATTCTTCTTCCTGCCGATAACCATATTTTCCACATTTAGGGAAAGACCCTTTATGCGGTTCATGTTTTCACACCAGAACTAGTCTTAGTATAATTCTGGGTTGTAGGACTTACCTACTTATTCAAAGGCCTATCTTGCACTATGCCTTTATCACTTCTCTTCTTTAACACCCGACGTCTCACCTAACGTCCTTCCAGTCCGCTTCCCATAGGGTCAAATATATCAATGCTGGCTTGTGACACAACCCTTCCGAAGGTTGTATGTTTTACAGGATTGACTATACTCGTTATCGATGGAGTTAGTCCCCGATATAGCGCTCACTTCGCTTAGTTTCTGGAGTAATTAGCCATGTTATCAGACATGACAATTCCTTCAAACGATTAGCGTGTTCTAAGTGATCAGCACACAACATTTCTATCTTCCATAGCTCAGTTTCCAACTCTGAACTCAATTACTCGAATAAAAGTGCTCTAGCACAAGAATTTTAAATTCTGACCATATCATCTGAGTAAAAATTTTCTAACTATAATTTTGTACCATCGTGTTCCATCACGACACAACATAATCTACCAACATATCTGTAGCATATTTCACTACACAATGTTTTAGACTCTTACCAATATCCTTAACCATTTCGATCTTTTCTATCCACTCGCTAATCTATTCCTCCCTTTACCATCAGTAACTATTAATGATTTCCTTACCACAAACAACAACATATCCTTCATACCGGATCTAATTCATTACGACTACTATTCATGTTTAGTTTATGACTAATACTTGTAGTCACAATAGTATCCGGTGGGACATTATCACTCTTAGTAATAACACTAAGAATTGAAATATTCATAATCATGTGATTGCTCGATCTATAAGTCTGCGATCACATTTGCATCAACACTAGCAGTGATCTGCGATACAACATTCGATATCATCATCTGCTATCTTTGAGCAATCAACTGAATCATATCAATCTCCATCATTGGAGTTACTCTTTTTATGTCATTCTGTCATACTCATCCCGTACGCAGTCATCAATACTAATCTCACCGTATAACTCGTTACCAGCTCAATCATGACAGCAGGTACACATACACACAAAATATTATCATACATATTACACATATCAGTATCTAATATATATGTCCCACCAATATAATAACATATGGACTTAACCTGACGTCGGTTAACGTTCAAATATGTTTCCTAATCCTTGTCACCAACCGACGTATAGATCTTTCTCAACAAAGATTAATGTTTAACAGGCTTGATTTCAATATCCTTCTGCATGTCATCATAACCGATACATGCTCACCGTGAGCATCAAACGATTACGAACCACGGAGTTATAATATCCGTGTCTATTTGTATATCCGGCATACACGGTATACCATCTACGAACGAACAACCATCTATGCTATAATGACTCCAACACCTCTTTGTGTATGGGTAATCATTCTATTCGAGCATACATGGGCGTAGGCATCTAACGGATATAAGGATAACATAGGGAGTTGCAAGGTTCAAGGTAATCGCGCAACATGGGTTGCCTTCAAATATTATTAATTACTATTATGGGAATCTCTATCACTTGCTCAGTCAATGTCCTCAGGCGTTCTAGGTTCGTTGAAATCGGTAATTCTCGATCTGGAGGTGGTATGACTCATATGTTTGAGAGTGAGAAATACATATATATTTCTATATATTATTTTTATTTGCTGATTTATTATCAAATTTATTATTACTATTATTTTATTTATTTATTTACCTTAATGGAATAAGAATGGGTTCAGGTACGGATCCGTCCGTACGGGAGGGTCGACGGTTCGGGTGAACATCTGGGGTTATTAGGATATACGGTACCGGTGTTGGTAGGGTAAGGGATTCATCAATTTTGGCTGGGAGTGACGGTTACTAGATATTTCTGGTTAATGTCAAACGGGAGATCTAACTTGGTACTATCATAATTATGACCCGATAAGCCAGACTCATCATCAACCGATGCTCTTAGAAATTTCGGCATCCTCGGTACTTTTATTATTTCATCCCCTGGTTCCTTATCCGGGTTCCATTTCTCAATACATATACCCACAAGATATGCACGTATATATATATATACACATTAGCACACATAAATAATATTATATACTTTACACATATGTTGCCATTTTTACCTATTAATGTACCCCGTGACTTCCCCTAAATTCCCTCGTGCGGACAAGTCTGTTATTATGTTCCGGACCATAACAACTCACTTGTCCATCCAAGTTCATCCAGACCTCGTCACTATAAATTATTAGTTGATATTCAGATCCTATAATACTTGAGCTACTGGTTATATTTTAGGTATCTTTTAAAGACATCCTAATTCTTTTATAACCAATGGCTCTGATACCAAGTTCTGTAACACCCCGCAACCGCAGCGGAAACGTAAACGGGATGCGACAGACACCTCTGATATCAACCACATTGTTTATAAAGAAAACTGAATGCATTAATATACTTCAAATCTACATTATCTAATCTTTCATTACCGTCTAGGTGATACACACATCATACAATACGATTCATAATTCTATCTGTTATAATGTATCCTAACATCCCGCACACAAATCTTACACACATCAAGCACTTAGCAAGTAAGCAATCACTTCATCTAAATTGTACCTGAAAAGCATGTGAGAAAACGGGTCAACTACGAATAGTTGGTGAGTTTCACAATTTTAGTAAACCATTATAATTTCATATCATAATATAATATTATCTGGGGACACTGTTAACCCAGTACTGTACTAACTCCGGGGACACTGTTAACCCAGAAACACATCCAATAACCTCTGGGGACACTGTTAACCCAGAAACACATCTAATAACCTCTGGGGACACTGTTAACCCAGAAACACATTTAATACCCTCTGGGGACACTGTTAACCCAGAAACCCATTTAATAACCTCTGGGGACACTGTTAACCCAGAAACCCATTTAATAACCTCTGGGGACACTGTTAACCCAGAACACTGTTTCGGGCCTTACACGGTTAGCAACTCAGACAATTACCATCTTAATACATTACCGTACGATTCCCGTACAATAAACATTATATAAATACATTCATTTCCATGCGATCAGCATGTACTTAAACATTTTGATAGAAACTTGCTTTCCGCCCCGGGAAAATATTTAAAACAGTTCAGTAAAAAGGGGCTCGTGAAACTCACCTTAGCACATGCAAGCAGGTAACAACAATCATTATCAATTAACACGTCCAATCTGTAATATGATCCCTACGATCGTTATTATACAATTATTGTTTATATAATCTTTAACCTTATCAATCGGTACATCTGGGGACACTGTTAACCCAGTACTGTACCTGTTCCGGGGGCAATGTTAACCCAGAAATACTTCTCCGGACTCAGATTGTGATGTCGTTTAGAGTTCCATGGTCACAATTTCTATTAGTCGTTTTCTCGTTTTGCGTGCCTAGCACGAATATCCGTTTTATGTTTCAAAAATGAGTTTGGTCACACACGACCCGAAAATAGTGGTTGTCTGATAATTTAATTTAAAATGTGAAATTATAGCTCGGTTTAGACGTCCCGATTGGCCGCGGGACTCGTTTCCGTCTTTGGCGTACCGGAAACCGTTAAAATCGGTTAAAAATACCCAAATCATCCGACTTATTTTCGGATGGTTCATTTTTACTTGTTTAACTCAGTTATATGAAAATAGTCCATTTTTAGGGTTTTTATACACCAGTCAGCTCGCTTAAGCGAACTTCACCGGTTTACGCGTTTTAACTTTAAAAGTTTGATAATTAGCACGATTAATTATACGTTTACTCTCGGATCTTGAAATTTTGCACATATCACTTTTTAACAATGGGGAATTTTATAAAAATATTTCCAGAATTAATTTCTATATTCAAAATTTATTTATCTATTTTTAAACACCGTTTAAACACTAAATATGTCGTAAATATCAAACGATCTTAGAAAAATCCCAAATTTTTCCTGGATGTCCCCTGCCATCCACATAGTCCCCTGTAATTTTTCCAGAACCAAAATCTTCTTTTACATCCCCTTTTTACTTAAACCGAGCTAGAAATCCCTAAAACTCGTTTAACCGAAAATCCCACTTAGACTTCTCCAACAGACCTCAAATTTTGTGTGTGACTTATAAATGATATGAAAAGCGTATTTGAAATTTTCCAGAATTTTTCATGATATTTAACTAGTTTTCACCAATTTTGGCCAAAACCGAGCATTAAATTCACCAAATATTCATCCTTTATCCAAAAATTACCAAAAATTCACAGAACTCATATTTTCATGTGTTTAACATCTCTGTAAAATTTCATGACCTAACTCTAAAGCATCAACAATCTGTCCAAATTTCCCAAAACCGAACATAACCGAATATACCTCTCGTTTTCCGCCACTACAAGCTACAAACTCATCTTTCCGCCTCATCTACCACTAAATACAGAGCCTACAAACAACATACCACAATACCAAGCAAGTTACACTCACGATCAAACCATTTCTTTCATGGTTACGGTTATGATACTAAAAACAAAGATTTAACCGTAAAAATTCGTTTTTGATTCGTTTAACTCATTTCTTGGACCAAGATCCCTTGTATAACCCGTATACATCACTTGATCATGCAAGAATCGGTTTTCATCTTTGAAACCTCATTTTCTTGCAAACAAACTCAAGAAACGAAGATGGAAACGTGATTAACTCGATTTTTTACCTTGTTTTCTTGCTAATTATCTCGGGTTTTGGATCATGATCTTGAGAGGATTGATGAATCTTTGAGAGAGTTGATTGAAAAAAGAAAAAAAAGAAAATGAGGGCCATGGAGGCCGATCGGAAATGTTAATGGGGTGGGGTGGGACCCACAAGTTCATTCTTGGCCACAAACTTGGATTTCCGAAATCTGGATAATGTTTTGGATAATCTGGTTCAGTTCGTTTCTCGGTTAAATGTTTAATTCGGCTTAAAACGAGGCTAAAACGGTCGTTTTTGGTCTAAAAATTGAAATTTATATAAAACCGATTTAAAAACTTAATCCATGACATTTATTAACTTAAAACGTCATATTATTAGTTATTACGCATCTTTTTCGGCTTGATCGATCGTCTCTTGCTCGGCTTGGTATTAAAGGTTTCGTTTAACGTACCGACGTACTATTAAATCGAAATCCTTTTTCTGTGCTTTAATCCACTTATCCCGAAGCTTTAATACTTCGTAACATCACTAAATATCATATATCTCGTCTATAATTGAACCCTCGATTCATTCGGGTTTCAATAACTATCGATCGTTTGATCGCATATTCAATACGGTGAATTATATATTCACGTACAATCAATACAATGAACCATGTATTCTCGTATAATTACCATGGTAACTCTTGTACCCGACATTACATATGACGTAACTAACGTCTACCGGTTAGGGTATACCTGGTTTCGTCGGAATCGTTACATTCTCCCCCCGTTAAGAAATTTCGTCCTCGAAACTTTACACGCCCACTATCTCCTTTCGAGAGAAAGGTGGGGGGTTTTTCCTTCAGAACTCACCCTCGCGTTACCAAGTATAATCTGGTCCTCGCTGTGAATTTCCACTTAATCTTAATTAATAACGCTTGGTATGTCCAAACTGTTTAGTTTTCCCGTCTACTATCTCTACGGAATTAGTTATGATATCAAACATGTCTTCTATGAGTACCTCCATTACTAGTACTTTCGTTGCCTCATCGCTTAGGCACTTTTCAATCCGTATACATGGCAAAATATCATGTATAGTACTTAGTCCCTGGAATACTTTAATCAATAAACTAAGTGACCAATCATGGAGATAATCTCATGAGGCCCAATATATTAAGGAGCTATTTTCGGTTTTGGCAAACCTCATATCACCTTTCTAAGGTGATGCCTTTAAAAATGCCTTGTCACCTCTTTCCAATGACAATGGTTTCCTATGAATGTTGGCATAAATCCTTTGCCAATCTCGCGATGCTTTCAACTCATCTTAAATATTATAAATCCGATTGGTTGTTTCTCGAATCAATTCAAATCTTATGGCTTGATTGACGCCCATTTTCAATTTACAAATTGGTGATAATTACTTCACCCATAGAAAGCTTCAAGCTCTCGATGCTTCCTTCCCCGCCTTCCAATAATGGAAGTAGGATGACTATTTTGATCTGAGATCATTGAAAATGGTACTCCACGACGAGATACCATTTCATCATCAGGAATTTGGGCAAGAATTCATTGTAATATATTCCCACTATCATTGGCGAATTTTCTGTCGTCGTGGCGTTCCCTAGGGTTTTCGGTGTGCAGCCTTATCTCTGGCATAACTCAATATTCACCAACACACGTAACCATATCTTTCTCCAAACTCGGCCATTAATAAAATCCTTTCAGATATCCGTATCATCAATAGTCAAATCCGATCCCGGATGTATGGATTATTTCGATCTATGCACTTCGTCAATGATTAATTCACGAAGGTCATGGAGGGTCGGGATCCAAACCCGATCTTTGAAATAGAGAATTTCGTCCACGCGCTGTTCGAAATTCTTCTCGTTGCCGTAAAGTTCCTCCGTTTTCAATTGTTCCTCTTTCAACGTCTCACGTTGAGCGACTCGAATCAGGTCCGAAAGATTCGACTGGACTATCATCCCCAGTGCTCGCACTCGCAATGGCTTAACCCGATCTTTCCTACTCAAGGCATCGGCTACGACGTTAGCCTTGCCGGGGTGATAACGGATGTCACAGTCGTAATCGCTTAACAACTCGACCCCTCTTTCGTTGAATATGAGACTGTGGTCTCTTATCATCTATAAAATTTGTACATTTGCGTTGTAAAAAGGATTATGAGTTGGGTAATGCTAGAAATTCTTCAATAAACCGCTGATAATCTCCGGCTAGTCCTAAAAATTGGCGCATTCCCTATGGCGCCTTGGGTGACTGCCAATTTTAATGGTTTCTATCTTATTTGGATCTATGTGAAATCCTTGTTGCTTTACAACATAACCAAGGAATTATGCCTTCTTTATTCAAAATCACATTTCGAAAACTTCGCGTACAACTCCTCTTGCTTTAACACTTCCACAATTTTCATTAACCGTCGTTCGTGCTCTTCTTTACGTTGCGAATATATCAAAATATCATTAATGAATTTTATGAAAAATTTGTCAAAATAAAGTTTACAGACTCGGTTCATGAGTTCCATGAATGCTGCCGGCGCATTTGTTAGCCCGAAAGGCATAACTAAAAATTCATAATGGCCGTAGCGAGTCCGAAACACTGTTGTTGCAACGTCCTCCTCTTGGATTTCTCATTTGGTGATAACTATATCTAAGATCAAATTTTTTTTTTTAAAATAAATCGCCCCTTGCAGTCGATTAAACAGATCATTCACTTCGAAGAAGTGAGTACCTATTCTTGATCGTCACTTTATTCAATTCTCCCTAATCAATTCATATCCTAACACTTCCGTCCTTCATTTCCCAAATAACACTGGTGCACCCCATGGTGACTAACTAGGTCGTATAAAACCTTATCCAATAATTCTTGCATTTCAGTTGGTGTAAGTCGGTAAGATGCTTTAGCAACAGGGCCAGTTTGAGGTATTAAATTGATTCCGAATTTGACATTTCGGGTTGGCGGTAATCCAGGAAGTTCTTCTGGGAAAACTTGTGGAAATTCGCGTACCACCGGGATATCTTCTGTATGTTTTCTTTTAAATACTTTGGCAAACGCGTTTGTTAAATACACCACGTCTTCTTGTCGTAAATACTATAACATCTCCAAATGAGATTAGAGTGGTAACATAATACCGTACACTTTTCTCTGTATCTAATCGCTTCATCGTCCGAAGGAGAGCTTCTAATCATCTTCTTTTCATAATTGATTTCAGCTTCATGCCGAGTTAGCCAGTCCATGTTAACTATTACGTCAAACTTCTTAACTTTACTGGTCATAGGTCAATAAGGAAAGGTTAATCGTTCAGAATAATAGGACAATTCCGAACAAGTTAGTTAACCATTAGGGGTTTACCGTTAGCGATTCTACAGTATAGGGTTCTATAGTTTCACTAATCGGTATCTTTCCAAATGATAGGAGGTTAACAGGAGCTAACTTCTATCGACGACCGTAAAAATATCGCTGAAGTCTATTGATTTAAAACTACAATGTACTTAATACCACTTTTGGATCATGACTTGCTTTATTTGAATTACTCCCAAAAGCACGGCTCCTTGCTTGATCAGAGGTTGATGCTTGTCATGAGGTTCATCTTCCAACAACACCTTGGTTCAATTTTGGGCAATTTCTCTTGAACGTTCTGTACTGCCACATTCCTAACAAGTACAACTGTTTGGCATAATTTGATTTCTTTGGATGGATTGTTATTGAAGTTGTTGGGTTCGGAGTGGTTCTACACGAATGGGTTGGGGTTGTCGGTTCATATGGCTTCACTTGGTTCTACAATTGTGGCATTACGTCCATCTTTACTACACATGTGGCCTACTATCACTCGACATTCTTCTTCCTGCCGATAACCATATTTTCCACATTTAGGGAAAGACCCTTTATGCGGTTCATGTTTTCACACCAGAACTAGTCTTAGTATAATTCTGGGTTGTAGGACTTACCTACTTATTCAAAGGCCTATCTTGCACTATGCCTTTATCACTTCTCTTCTTTAACACCCGACGTCTCACCTAACGTCCTTCCAGTCCGCTTCCCATAGGGTCAAATATATCAATGCTGGCTTGTGACACAACCCTTCCGAAGGTTGTATGTTTTACAGGATTGACTATACTCGTTATCGATGGAGTTAGTCCCCGATATAGCGCTCACTTCGCTTAGTTTCAGGAGTAATTAGCCATGTTATCAGACATGACAATTCCTTCAAACGATTAGCGTGTTCTAAGTGATCAGCACACAACATTTCTATCTTCCATAGCTCAGTTTCCAACTCTGAACTCAATTACTCGAATAAAAGTGCTCTAGCACAAGAATTTTAAATTCTGACCATATCATCTGAGTAAAAATTTTCTAACGATAATTTTGTACCATCGTGTTCCATCACGACACAACATAATCTACCAACATATCTGTAGCATATTTCACTACACAATGTTTTTGACTCTTACCAATATCCTTAACCATTTCGATCTTTTCTATCCACTCGCTAATCTATTCCTCCCTTTACCATCAGTAACTATTAATGATTTCCTTACCACAAACAACAACATATCCTTCATACCGGATCTAATTCATTACGACTACTATTCATGTTTAGTTTATGACTAATACTTGTAGTCACAATAGTATCCGGTGGGACATTATCACTCTTAGTAATAACACTAAGAATTGAAATATTCATAATCATGTGATTGCTCGATCTATAAGTCTGCGATCACATTTGCATCAACACTAGCAGTGATCTGCGATACAACATTCGATATCATCATCTGCTATCTTTGAGCAATCAACTGAATCATATCAATCTCCATCATTGGAGTTACTCTTTTTATCTCATTCTGTCGTACTCATCCCGTACGCAGTCATCAATACTAATCTCACCGTATAACTCGTTACCAGCTCAATCATGACAGCAGGTACACATACACACAAAATATTATCATACATATTACACATATCAGTATCTAATATATATGTCCCACCAATATAATAACATATGGACTTAACCTGACGTCGGTTAACGTTCAAATATGTTTCCTAATCCTTGTCACCAACCGACGTATAGATCTTTCTCAACAAAGATTAATGTTTAACAGGCTTGATTTCAATATCCTTCTGCATGTCATCATAACCGATACATGCTCACCATGAGCATCAAACGATTACGAACCACGGAGTTATAATATCCGTGTCTATTTGTATATCCGGCATACACGGTATACCATCGACGAACGAACAACCATCTATGCTATAATGACTCCAACACCTCTTTGTGTATGGGTAATCATTCTATTCGAGCATACATGGGCGTAGGCATCTAACGGATATAAGGATAACATAGGGAGTTGCAAGGTTCAAGGTAATCGCGCAACATGGGTTGCCTTCAAATATTATTAATTACTATTATGGGAATCTCTATCACTTGCTCAGTCAATGTCCTCAGGCGTTCTAGGTTCGTTGAAATCGGTAATTCTCGATCTAGAGGTGGTATGACTCATATGTTTGAGAGTGAGAAATACATATATATTTCTATATATTATTTTTATTTGCTGATTTATTATCAAATTTATTATTACTATTATTTTATTTATTTATTTACCTTAATGGAATAAGAATGGGTTCAGGTACGGATCCGTCCGTACGGGAGGGTCGACGGTTCGGGTGAACATCTGGGTTATTAGGATATACGGTACCGGTGTTGGTAGGGTAAGGGATTCATCAATTTTGGCTGGGAGTGACGGTTACTAGATATTTCTGGTTAATGTCAAACGGGAGATCTAACTTGGTACTATCATAATTATGACCCGATAAGCCAGACTCATCATCAACCGATGCTCTTAGAAATTTCGGCATCCTCGGTACTTTTATTATTTCATCCCTTGGTTCCTTATCCGGGTCCCATTTCTCAATACATGTACCCACAAGATATGCACGTATATATATATATACACATTAGCACACATAAATAATATTATATACTTTACACATATGTTGCCATTTTTACCTATTAATGTACCCCGTGACTTCCCCTGAATTCCCTCGTGCGGACAAGTCTGTTATTATGTTCCGGACCATAACAACTCACTTGTCCATCCAAGTTCATCCAGAACTCGTCACTATAAATTATTAGTTGATATTCAGATCCTATAATACTTGAGCTACTGGTTATATTTTAGGTATCTTTTAAAGACATCCTAATTCTTTTATAACCAATGGCTCTGATACCAAGTTCTGTAACACCCCGCAACCGCAGCGGAAACGTAAACGGGATGCGACAGACACCTCTGATATCAACCACATTGTTTATAAAGAAAACTGAATGCATTAATATACTTCAAATCTACATTATCTAATCTTTCATTACCGTCTAGGTGATACACACATCATACAATACGATTCATAATTCTATCTGTTATAATGTATCCTAACATCCCGCACACAAATCTTACACACATCAAGCACTTAGCAAGTAAGCAATCACTTCATCTAAATTGTACCTGAAAAGCATGTGAGAAAACGGGTCAACTACGAATAGTTGGTGAGTTTCACAATTTTAGTAAACCATTATAATTTCATATCATAATATAATATTATCTGGGGACACTGTTAACCCAGTACTGTACTCACTCCGGGGACACTGTTAACCCAGAAACACATCCAATAACCTCTGGGGACACTGTTAACCCAGAAACACATCTAATAACCTCTGGGGACACTGTTAACCCAGAAACACATTTAATACCCTCTGGGGACACTGTTAACCCAGAAACCCATTTAATAACCTCTGGGAACACTGTTAACCCAGAAACCCATTTAATAACCTCTGGGGACACTGTTAACCCAGAACACTGTTTCGGGCCTTACACGGTTAGCAACTCAGACAATTACCATCTTAATACATTACCGCACGATTCCCGTACAATAAACATTATATAAATACATTCATTTCCATGCGATCAGCATGTACTTAAACATTTTGATAGAAACATGCTTTCCGCCCCGAGAAAATATTTAAAACAGTTCAGTAAAAAGGGGCTCGTGAAACTCACCTTAGCACATGCAAGCAGGTAACAACAATCATTATCAATTAACACGTCCAATCTGTAATATGATCCCTACGATCGTTATTATACAATTATTGTTTATATAATCTTTAACCTTGTCAATCGGTACATCTGGGGACACTGTTAACCCAGTACTGTACCTGTTCCGGGGGCAATGTTAACCCAGAAATACTTCTCCGGACTCAGATTGTGATGTCGTTTAGAGTTCCATGGTCACAATTTCTATTAGTCGTTTTCTCGTTTTGCGTGCCTAGCACGAATATCCGTTTTATGTTTCAAAAATGAATTTGGTCACACACGACCCGAAAATAGTGGTTGTCTGATAATTTAATTTAAAATGTGAAATTATAGCTCGGTTTAGACGTCCCGATTGGCCGCGGGACTCGTTTCCGTCTTTGGCGTACCGGAAACCGTTAAAATCGGTTAAAAATACCCAAATCATCCGACTTATTTTCGGATTGTTCATTTTTACTTGTTTAACTCAATTATATGAAAATAGTCCATTTTTAGGGTTTTTATACACCAGTCAGCTCGCTTAAGCGAACTTCACCGGTTTACGCGTTTTAACTTTAAAAGTTTGATAATTAGCACGATTAATTATCCGTTTACTCTCGGATCTTGAAATTTTGCACATATCACTTTTTAACAATGGGGAATTTTAGAAAAATATTTCCAGAATTAATTTCTATATTTAAAATTTATTTATCTATTTTTAAACACCGTTTAAACACTAAATATGTCGTAAATATCAAACGATCTTAGAAAAATCCCAAATTTTTCCTGGATGTCCCCTGCCATCCACATAGTCCCCTGTAATTTTTCCAGAACCAAAATCTTCTTTTACATCCCCTTTTTACTTAAACCGAGCTAGAAATCCCTAGAACTCGTTTAACCGAAAATCAAACTTAGACTTCTCCAACAGACCTCAAATTTTGTGTGTGACTTATAAATGATATGAAAAGCGTATTTGAAATTTTCCAGAATTTTTCATGATATTTAACTAATTTTCACCATTTTTGGCCAAAACCGAGCATTAAATTCACCAAATATTCATCCTTTATCCAAAAATTACCAAAAATTCACAGAACTCATATTTTCATGTGTTTAACATCTCTGTAAAATTTCATGACCTAACTCTAAAGCATCAACAATCTGTCCAAATTTCCCAAAACCGAACATAACCGAATATACCTCTCTTTTTCCGCCACTACAAGCTACAAACTCATCTTTCCGCCTCATCTACCACTAAATACAGAGCCTACAAACAACATACCACAATACCAAGCAAGTTACACTCACGATCAAGCCATTTCTTTCATGGTTACGGTTATGATACTAAAAACAAAGATTTAACCGTAAAAATTCGTTTTTGATTCGTTTAACTCATTTCTTGGACCAAGATCCCTTGTATAACCCGTATACATCACTTGATCATGCAAGAATCGGTTTTCATCTTTGAAACCTCATTTTCTTGCAAACAAACTCAAGAAACGAAGATGGAAACGTGATTAACTCGATTTTTTACCTTGTTTTCTTGCTAATTATCTCGGGTTTTGGATCATGATCTTGAGAGGATTGATGAATCTTTGAGAGAGTTGATTGAAAAAAGAAAAAAAAAAGAAAATGAGGGCCATGGAGGCCGATCGGAAATGATAATGGGGTGGGGTGGGACCCACAAGTTCATTCTTGGCCACAAACTTGGATTTCCGAAATCTGGATAATGTTTTGGATAATCTGGTTCAGTTTGTTTCTCGGTTGAATGTTTAATTCGGCTTAAAACGAGGCTAAAACGGTCGTTTTTGGTCTAAAAATTGAAATTTATATAAAACCGATTTAAAAACTTAATCCATGACATTTATTAACTTAAAACGTCATATTATTAGTTATTACGCATCTTTTTCGGCTTGATCGATCGTCTCTTGCTCGGCTTGGTATTAAAGGTTTCGTTTAACGTACCGACGTACTATTAAATCGAAATCCTTTTTCTGTGCTTTAATCCACTTATCCCGAAGCTTTAATACTTCGTAACATCACTAAATATCATATATCTCGTCTATAATTGAACCCTCGATTCATTCGGGTTTCAATAACTATCGATCGTTTGATCGCATATTCAATACGGTGAATTATATATTCACGTACAATCAATACAATGAACCATGTATTCTCGTATAATTACCATGGTAACTCTTGTACCCGACATTACATATGACGTAACTAACGTCTACCGGTTAGGGTATACCTGGTTTCGTCGGAATCGTTACATTCTCCCACCGTTAAGAAATTTCGTCCTCGAAACTTTACACGCCCACTATCTCCTTTCGAGAGAAAGGTGGGGGGTTTTTCCTTCAGAATTCACCCTCGCGTTACCAAGTATAATCTGGTCCTCGCTGTGAATTTCCACTTAATCTTAATTAATAACGCTTGGTATGTCCAAACTGTTTAGTTTTCCCGTCTACTATCTCTACGGAATTAGTTATGATATCAAACATGTCTTCTATGAGTACCTCCATTACTAGTACTTTCGTTGCCTCATCGCTTAGGCACTTTTCAATCCGTATACATGGCAAAATATCATGTATAGTACTTAGTCCCTGGAATACTTTAACCAATAAACTAAGTGACCAATCATGGAGATAATCTCATGAGGCCCAATATATTAAGGAGCTATTTTCGGTTTTGGCAAACCTCATATCACCTTTCTAAGGTGATGCCTTTAAAAATGCCTTGTCACCTCTTTCCAATGACAATAGTTTCCTATGAATGTTGGCATAAATCCTTTGCCAATCTCGCGATGCTTTCAACTCATCTTAAATATTATAAATCCGATTGGTTGTTTCTCGAATCAATTCAAATCTTATGGCTTGATTGACGCCCATTTTCAATTTACAAATTGGTGATAATTACTTCACCCATAGAAAGCTTCAAGCTCTCGATGCTTCCTTCCCCGCCTTCCAATAATGGAAGTAGGATGACTATTTTGATCTGAGATCATTGAAAATGGTACTCCACGACGAGATACCATTTCACCATCAGGAATTTGGGCAAGAATTCATTGTAATATATTCCCACTATCATTGGCGAATTTTCTGTCGTCGTGGCGTTCCCTAGGGTTTTCGGTGTGCAGCCTTATCTCTGGCATAACTCAATATTCACCAACACACGTAACCATATCTTTCTCCAAACTCGGCCATTAATAAAATCCTTTCAGATATCCGTATCATCAATAGTCAAATCCGATCCCGGATGTATGGATTATTTCGATCTATGCACTTCGTCAATGATTAATTCACGAAGGTCATGGAGGGTCGGGATCCAAACCCGATCTTTGAAATAGAGAATTTCGTCCACGCGCTGTTCGAAATTCTTCTCGTTGCCGTAAAGTTCCTCCGTTTTCAATTGTTCCTCTTTCAACGTCTCACGTTGAGCGACTCGAATCAGGTCCGAAAGATTCGACTGGACTATCATCCCCAGTGCTCGCACTCGCAATGGCTTAACCCGATCTTTCCTACTCAAGGCATCGGCTACGACGTTAGCCTTGCCGGGGTGATAACGGATGTCACAGTCGTAATCGCTTAACAACTCGACCCCTCTTTCGTTGAATATGAGACTGTGGTCTCTTATCATCTATAAAATTTGTACATTTGCGTTGTAAAAAGGATTATGAGTTGGGTAATGCTAGAAATTCTTCAATAAACCGCTGATAATCTCCGGCTAGTCCTAAAAATTGGCGCATTCCCTATGGCGCCTTGGGTGACTGCCAATTTTAATGGTTTCTATCTTATTTGGATCTATGTGAAATCCTTGTTGCTTTACAACATGACCAAGGAATTATGCCTTCTTTATTCAAAATCACATTTCGAAAACTTCGCGTACAACTCCTCTTGCTTTAACACTTCCACAATTTTCATTAACCGTCGTTCGTGCTCTTCTTTACGTTGCGAATATATCAAAATATCATTAATGAATTTTATGAAAAATTTGTCAAAATAAAGTTTACAGACTCGGTTCATGAGTTCCATGAATGCTGCCGGCGCATTTGTTAGCCCGAAAGGCATAACTAAAAATTCATAATGGCCGTAGCGAGTCCGAAACACTGTTGTTGCAACGTCCTCCTCTTGGATTTCTCATTTGGTGATAACTATATCTAAGATCAAATTTTTTTTTTTAAAATAAATCGCCCCTTGCAGTCGATTAAACAGATCATTCACTTCGAAGAAGTGAGTACCTACTCTTGATCGTCACTTTATTCAATTCTCCCTAATCAATTCATATCCTAACACTTCCGTCCTTCATTTCCCAAATAACACTGGTGCACCCCATGGTGACTAACTAGGTCGTATAAAACCTTATCCAATAATTCTTGCAT
This sequence comes from Bidens hawaiensis, assembly GCF_021521415.1. Lineage (NCBI taxonomy): Eukaryota > Viridiplantae > Streptophyta > Magnoliopsida > Asterales > Asteraceae > Bidens > Bidens hawaiensis. The sequence continues at coordinate 76,670 of NW_027495442.1, forward strand.
TTCAGTTGGTGTAAGTCGGTAAGATGCTTTAGCAACAGGACCAGCTTGAGGTATTAAATTGATTCCGAATTTGACATGTCGGGTTGGCGGTAATCCAGGAAGTTCTTCTGGGAAAACTTGTGGAAATTCGCGTACCACCGGGATATCTTCTGTATGTTTTCTTTTAAATACTTTGGCAAACGCGTTTGTTAAATACACCACGTCTTCTTGTCGTAAATACTATAACATCTCCAAATGAGATTAGAGTGGTAACATAATACCGTACACTTTTCTCTGTATCTAATCGCTTCATCGTCCGAAGGAGAGCTTCTAATCATCTTCTTTTCATAATTGATTTCAGCTTCATGCCGAGTTAGCCAGTCCATGTTAACTATTACGTCAAACTTCTTAACTTTACTGGTCGTAGGTCAATAAGGAAAGGTTAATCGTTCAGAATAATAGGACAATTCCGAACAAGTTAGTTAACCATTAGGGGTTTACCGTTAGCGATTCTACAGTATAGGGTTCTATAGTTTCACTAATCGGTATCTTTCCAAATGATAGGAGGTTAACAGGAGCTAACTTCTATCGACGACCGTAAAAATATCGCTGAAGTCTATTGATTTAAAACTACAACGTACTTAATACCACTTTTGGATCATGACTTGCTTTATTTGAATTACTCCCAAAAGCACGGCTCCTTGCTTGATCAGAGGTTGATGCTTGTCATGAGGTTCATCTTCCAACAACACCTTGGTTCAATTTTGGGCAATTTCTCTTGAACGTTCTGTACTGCCACATTCCTAACAAGTACAACTGTTTGGCATAATTTGATTTCTTTGGATGGATTGTTATTGAAGTTGTTGGGTTCGGAGTGGTTCTACACGAATGGGTTGGGGTTGTCGGTTCATATGGCTTCACTTGGTTCTACAATTGTGGCATTACGTCCATCTTTACTACACCTGTGGCCTACTATCACTCGACATTCTTCTTCCTGCCGATAACCATATTTTCCACATTTAGGGAAAGACCATTTATGCGGTTCATGTTTTCACACCAGAACTAGTCTTAGTATAATTCTGGGTTGTAGGACTTACCTACTTATTCAAAGGCCTATCTTGCACTATGCCTTTATCAATTCTCTTCTTTAACACCCGACGTCTCACCTAACGTCCTTCCAGTCCGCTTCCCATAGGGTCAAATATATCAATGCTGGCTTGTGACACAACCCTTCCGAAGGTTGTATGTTTTACAGGATTGACTATACTCGTTATCGATGGAGTTAGTCCCCGATATAGCGCTCACTTCGCTTAGTTTCTGGAGTAATTAGCCATGTTATCAGACATGACAATTCCTTCAAACGATTAGCGTGTTCTAAGTGATCAGCACACAACATTTCTATCTTCCATAGCTCAGTTTCCAACTCTGAACTCAATTACTCGAATAAAAGTGCTCTAGCACAAGAATTTTAAATTCTGACCATATCATCTGAGTAAAAATTTTCTAACTATAATTTTGTACCATCGTGTTCCATCACGACACAACATAATCTACCAACATATCTGTAGCATATTTCACTACACAATGTTTTAGACTCTTACCAATATCCTTAACCATTTCGATCTTTTCTATCCACTCGCTAATCTATTCCTCCCTTTACCATCAAGAACTATTAATGATTTCCTTACCACAAACAACAACATATCCTTCATACCGGATCTAATTCATTACGACTACTATTCATGTTTAGTTTATGACTAATACTTGTAGTCACAATAGTATCCGGTGGGACATTATCACTCTTAGTAATAACACTAAGAATTGAAATATTCATAATCATGTGATTGCTCGATCTATAAGTCTGCGATCACATTTGCATCAACACTAGCAGTGATCTGCGATACAACATTCGGTATCATCATCTGCTATCTTTGAGCAATCAACTGAATCATATCAATCTCCATCATTGGAGTTACTCTTTTTATGTCATTCTGTCGTACTCATCCCGTACGCAGTCATCAATACTAATCTTACCGTATAACTCGTTACCAGCTCAATCATGACAGCAGGTACACATACACACCAAATATTATCATACATATTACACATATCCGTATCTAATATATATGTCCTACCAATATAATAACATATGGACTTAACCTGACGTCTGTTAACGTTCAAATATGTTTCCTAATCCTTGTCACCAACCGACGTATAGATCTTTTTCAACAAAGATTAATGTTTAACAGGCTTGATTTCAATATCCTTCTGCATGTCATCATAACCGATACATGCTCACCGTGAGCATCAAACGATTACGAACCACGGAGTTTTAATATCCGTGTCTATTTGTATATCCGGCATACACGGTATACCATCTACGAACGAACAACCATCTATGCTATAATGACTCCAACACCTCTTTGTGTATGGGTAATCATTCTATTCGAGCATACATGGGCGTAGGCATCTAACGGATATAAGGATAACATAGGGAGTTGCAAGGTTCAAGGTAATCGCGCAACATGGGTTGCCTTCAAATATTATTAATTACTATTATGGGAATCTCTATCACTTGCTCAGTCAATGTCCTCAGGCGTTCTTGGTTCGTTGAAATCGGTAATTCTCGATCTGGAGGTGGTATGACTCATATGTTTGAGAGTGAGAAATACATATATATTTCTATATATTATTTTTATTTGCTGATTTATTATCAAATTTATTATTACTATTATTTTATTTATTTATTTACCTTAATGGAATAAGAATGGGTTCAGGTACGGATCCGTCCGTACGGGAGGGTCGACGGTTCGGGTGAACATCTGGGGTTATTAGGATATACGGTACCGGTGTTGGTAGGGTAAGGGATTCATCAATTTTGGCTGGGAGTGACGGTTACTAGATATTTCTGGTTAATGTCAAACGGGAGATCTAACTTGGTACTATCATAATTATGACCCGATAAGCCAGACTCATCATCAACCGATGCTCTTAGAAATTTCGGCATCCTCGGTACTTTTATTATTTCATCCCCTAGTTCCTTATCCGGGTCCCATTTCTCAATACATGTACCCACAAGATATGCACGTATATATATATATACACATTAGCACACATAAATAATATTATATACTTTACACATATGTTGCCATTTTTACCTATTAATGTACCCCATGACTTCCCCTGAATTCCCTCGTGCGGACAAGTCTGTTATTATGTTCCGGACCATAACAACTCACTTGTCCATCCAAGTTCATCCAGACCTCGTCACTATAAATTATTAGTTGATATTCAGATCCTATAATACTTGAGCTACTGGTTATATTTTGGTATCTTTTAAAGACATCCTAATTCTTTTATAACCAATGACTCTGATACCAAGTTCTGTAACACCCCGCAACCGCAGCGGAAACGTAAACGGGATGCGACAGACACCTCTGATATCAACCACATTGTTTATAAAGAAAACTGAATGCATTAATATACTTCAAAATTACATTATCTCATCTTTCATTACCGTCTAGGTGATACACACATCATACAATACGATTCATAATTCTATCTGTTATAATGTATCCTAACATCCCGCACACAAATCTTACACACATCAAGCACTTAGCAAGTAAGCAATCACTTCATCTAAATTGTACCTGAAAAGCATGTGAGAAAACGGGTCAACTACGAATAGTTGGTGAGTTTCACAATTTTAGTAAACCATTATAATTTCATATCATAATATAATATTATCTGGGGACACTGTTAACCCAGTACTGTACTCACTCAGGGGACACTGTTAACCCAGAAACACATCCAATAACCTCTGGGGACACTGTTAACCCAGAAACACATCTAATAACCTCTGGGGACACTGTTAACCCAGAAACACATTTAATACCCTCTGGGGACACTGTTAACCCAGAAACACATTTAATACCCTCTGGGGACACTGTTAACCCAGAAACCCATTTAATAACCTCTGGGGACACTGTTAACCCAGAACACTGTTTCGGGCCTTACACGGTTAGCAACTCAGACAATTACCATCTTAATACATTACCGTACGATTCCCGTACAATAAACATTATATAAATACATTCATTTCCATGCGATCAGCATGTACTTAAACATTTTGATAGAAACATGCTTTCCGCCCCGGGAAAATATTTAAAACAGTTCAGTAAAAAGGGGCTCGTGAAACTCACCTTAGCACATGCAAGCAGGTAACAACAATCATTATCAATTAACACGTCCAATCTGTAATATGATCCCTACGATCGTTATTATACAATTATTGTTTATATAATCTTTAACCTTATCAATCGGTACATCTGGGGACACTGTTAACCCAGTACTGTACCTGTTCCGGGGGCAATGTTAACCCAGAAATACTTCTCCGGACTCAGATTGTGATGTCGTTTAGAGTTCCATGGTCACAATTTCTATTAGTCGTTTTCTCGTTTTGCGTGCCTAGCACGAATATCCGTTTTATGTTTCAAAAATGAGTTTGGTCACACACGACCCGAAAATAGTGGTTGTCTGATAATTTAATTTAAAATGTGAAATTATAGCTCGGTTTAGACGTCCCGATTGGCCGCGGGACTCGTTTCCGTCTTTGGCGTACCGGAAACCGTTAAAATCGGTTAAAAATACCCAAATCATCCGACTTATTTTCGGATGGTTCATTTTTACTTGTTTAACTCAGTTATATGAAAATAGTCCATTTTTAGGGTTTTTATACACCAGTCAGCTCGCTTAAGCGAACTTTAAAAGTTTGATAATTAGCACGATTAATTATACGTTTACTCTCGGATCTTGAAATTTTGCACATATCACTTTTTAACAATGGGGAATTTTATAAAAATATTTCCAGAATTAATTTCTATATTTAAAATTTATTTATCTATTTTTAAACACCATTTAAACACTAATTATGTCGTAAATATCAAACGATCTTAGAAAAATCCCAAATTTTTCCTGGATGTCCCCTGCCATCCACATAGTCCCCTGTAATTTTTCCAGAACCAAAATCTTCTTTTACATTCCCTTTTTACTAAAACCGAGCTAGAAATCCCTAGAACTCGTTTAACCGAAAAGCCCACTTAGACTTCTCCAACAGACCTAAAATTTTGTGTGTGACTTATACATGATATGAAAAGCTTATCTGAAATTGTCCAGAATTTTTCATGATATTTAACTATTTTTCACCATTTTTGGCCAAAACCGAGAATTAAATTCACCAAATATTCATCCTTTATCCAAAAATTACCAAAAATTCACAGAACTCATATTTTCATGTGTTTAACACCTCTGTAAAATTTCATGACCTAACGCTAAAGCATCAACAATCTGTCCAAATTTCCCAAAACCGAACATCACCGAATATACCTTTCGTTTTCCGCCACTACAAGCTACAAACTCATCTTTCCGCCTCATATACCACTAAATACAGAGCCTACAAACAACATACCACAATACCAAGCAAGTTACACTCACGATCAAGCCATTTCTTTCATGGTTACGGTATGATACTAAAAACAAAGATTTAACCGTAAAAATTCGTTTTTGATTCGTTTAACTCATTTCTTGGACCAAGATCCCTTGTATAACCCGTATACATCACTTGATCATGCAAGAATCGGTTTTCATCTTTGAAACCTCATTTTCTTGCAAACAAACTCAAGAAACGAAGATGGAAACGTGATTAACTCGATTCTTTACCTTGTTTTCTTGCTAATTATCTCGGGGTTTGGATCATGATCTTGAGAGGATTGATGAATCTTTGTGAGAGTTGATTGAAAAAAGAAAAAAAAAGAAAATGAGGGCCATGGAGGCCGATCGGAAATGTTAATGGGGTGGGGTGGGGCCCACAAGTTCATTCTTGGCCACAAACTTGGATTTCCGAAATCTGGATAATGTTTTGGATAATCTGGTTCAGTTCGTTTCTCGGTTAAATGTTTAATTCGGCTTAAAACGAGGCTAAAACGGTCGTTTTTGGTCTAAAAATTGAAATTTATATAAAACCGATTTTAAAACTTAATCCATGACATTTATTAACTTAAAACGTCATATTATTAGTTATTACGCATCTTTTTCGGCTTGATCGATCGTCTCTTGCTCGGCTTGGTATTAAAGGTTTCGTTTAACGTACCGACGTACTATTAAATCGAAATCCTTTTTCTGTGCTTTAATCCACTTATCCCAAAGCTTTAATACTTCGTAACATCACTAAATATCATATATCTCGTCTATAATTGAACCCTCGATTCATTCGGGTTTCAATAACTATCGATCGTTTGATCGCATATTCAATACGGTGAATTATATATTCACGTACAATCAATACAATGAACCATGTATTCTCGTATAATTACCATGGTAACTCTTGTACCCGACATTACATATGACGTAACTAACGTCTACCGGTTAGGGTATACCTGGTTTCGTCGGAATCGTTACATTGTGCTTCCATAACTCGAAACCAAAACCAAAACCGAAACCTAAACCTCAACTTTGACCAAGCCGGACCATCAGTTCCAAATAATAACCACCGAGTTTGGATAAATATCGATGATGTTCAACCGAATATTCCGACAGAAGATGAAGACGATGGGGAAAATAAAAATGGAAACGAGGGTTTTGAGATTGATAACGAGGTAGACCGATGGGTTAGAGGTAATCGGGCAGTTGAGCTCGAGAATGAGGCTTTTGAGCCGGACGACGTGGGTGATGATAATGGGGACGAAGAGGTAGAAGAGCCAGTTAATCGAAGACGGGCTGAAGCAGTTAACAGAAATAGAAGGGGTCGAGATAGGGCGAATCGGGCGAAACGGCCCGAAAGAGTTCGGGGTATTCAGGTTAACCGGGGCGGTTTGGGAAACCCCGAGGGGCTTAGGAGAAATTATATGGCCCCGGTTTAGGGTGTTAACAGTCGATTCAGACCGGATATTTTGGATGGAGCATCCCCGTTGGTCCCACAAGAACGAGTGCCGGGACAACCGACTTTTAAGTCCCGGCCGTCATACAACAACATCGTACCTCATTTTCACGGGATGGCTTCTGAAGACCCGTATTCTCATTTGACTGACTTTTCAGCTATCTGCGGGTCGATTGGGGATGGTACTTATGATCAAGATGAGGTTCGGTTGCGGTTGTTCCAGTTTTCATTAAAAGACAAGGCAAAGAACTGGTTTAACTTGCTACCGATGCACGGTGTCAGGAACTGGGCCGAGATGCAACAGTTGTTTTTAAACGAGTATTATTAGCAATCAAAGACAAGTGAAGCCCGAATGGAAATCCGAAACTTTTCACAGTTATCGGGTGAATTATTTCACGAAGCCTTTACCAGGTATAAAGATATAATCAGAAAATGCCCATATCATCAAATCGATTTGTGGGAACTGGTGAAGTTTTTTGTTGATGGTTTGACATACGAGGATCGAAAGCATCTTAAGGCCTCGTGTAACAGTCAGTTGCTGAATCAGCCTGAGGAGGATGATTGGGATTTTTTGGAGTTTATGTGTGAAGATTCCAAGGCAGATGCAGCAGCTGAAACACGTAGACGTGGTAATTCTTCCAGGTCAGTTAAGTCAGTCATGAGTGAGTCTGAAAGAATTGCTGAGTTAGAGCATGAACTGGTTGGGTATAGAAAGGGTAAAAAGAAAGAAGTCGGGAAAGTTGGTGTTAAATTCCCAGTTTGTGATGACCGTGGTGAGCTCGGGCATAAAGCATAAAATTGCCCCGAGTTTTATGATGATGAGGAAGATGATACCGAGGAGGTTAACTATTCTTACGGGGATTCCAAAGGCCAAGGGTTCAATTCAAACACATATCACCCGGGTCTGAGGAATCACCCGAACTTTCGCTACGGAAGCGCGTCTTCTCAGTTGAACCCGAACTTTCAGGGAACGAGCCAGAACAGGTCGCAAGGTAATTACCACCAGGGCGGTTATCAGCAGCAGCAGGGTTCGTATAACCAGAATCGGGAATATAACAGAGACAGTAACCGGGGTGGTAATTCTTCGGGTAATCAGGATCAGCAGAAAGGGTCTTCGGGGAATTCGGATGAGTCGATGCACTCAAAGTTGGATGCGTTGTTGAAAGTCATGAACTATCATAAAACCGAGACGAAGCAACAGTTCGAGTTACGGGATAATTCGTCAGAGGCAATGATGAAGCAGATCGGCCAGCTCGCTTCAGATGTGGCAAAGTTACAGAAGAACACGAGCCAACTCCCGAGCGACACCACAGTAAACCCGAACCACTACAGTTCCATTTCGAAAAAGCACGTCAATCAGGTAAGTATTTTATGTAGTGGTAAAAAGTATGATAATAAAGTTGGGGTTCCACCACCATTGGTTGAGGGGGTGGTGGAAGAGATTGATGAAAATCTCGTCAGTGATGACGAGCCGGAATCGATAACATTAACTGAATCTAATAAAAATGAAACTAAAATTAATAAATCGGTTCCGAAGGATGACACCAAAAACTCTATGGACAAGGAGAAGGTGAAAACCGTTCCCTATCCCGATGCTTTGTTGGCGCCATCAAAGGCGAAGATGGCATCAAAACGAGGACCGCAGCAAGAAGAAATGTGGGAAACATTTAAACAAGTAAAAATTAACATTCCTCTTTTAGATGCCATAGAACAAATTCCCGCCTATGCTAAGTACTTGAAAGAGTTGTGCACACAGAAAAGGAGTCATAAGATTCCTAAACGTATTGATTTTACCGATAACGTGAGTGCAATTTTTTCGGGTTCACTTCCACCGAAGCTACAAGATTCGGGAACGCCCATTATACCTATTCAAGTGGGTGATTTTAAAATAACTCGGGCGCTTCTAGATCTTGGAGCTAGCATCATTATTCTTCCGGGAAGTCTATACGATTAATATGATTTTGGCCCACTTCATGCGGCTGCCACCACGGTTGTCTTGGCTGACCAGACACCGAAACTTCCTCGAGGAATACTGACTGATGTTATTGTTAAGGTGGAAGACTTTTATTTTCTAGTTGACTTTTTGGTCCTCGATTATGTTTCGGGTGAAAGAACCAAACAGCCTACGGTTATCCTCAGTAGACCATTTTTGGCTACCGCAAATGCCAACATTAATTGCAGAAATCGTACTATTGACATGGCATTTGGTAACTGTAAGCTGAGGATTAATGTTTTCACACGTGGAGATAATTCTCCAGTTGATGACGAGTGCTTCATGGCTGATGTCATTGACGAGTGCATCCCACTTTACGACTCTGTCGTCAGCTCGGATGGCACAGCGAATACATGTTTTTTGTTTGACAGGTTACAGGTGGAGACAGACAAGTTGCTGGAAGAGGAGGAAAAAAAGATGGAGATCGCAGCTGTGCGAGGAGACCGTCCACCATGGTCAGTTCAGGTGGAACCGCTTCCCGAGAAGATTGATACCGGGTTGAAACCGTCAATGCTGGAGGCACCGAAAGTCGAGCTGAAAGAGCTCCCAAAGCATTTAAAATATTATTTTCTTGGTAATAATAGTACATTGCCTGTTATTATAGCTTCTAACTTATCTTTTGAACAGGAAAATGCTTTGATGGCGGTGCTGGTTGCGAATAAAGAAGCAATCGGGTGGACGATAGCGGATTTGACGGGAATCAGTCCCTCAATTGTGATGCACAAAATTTTAACAGATCCGGCTGTCAAACCCGCGCACGATGCTCAACGGAGGTTGAACCCAAATATGAGGGACGTGGTGTAGAAGGAAGTGCTGAAATGGTTGGATGCTAGCATTATCTTTGCCATATCAGACAGCACGTGGGTGAGCTCGACACAGACAGTATCGAAAAAATCGGGCATCCAAGTCGTCAACGACGACTCAGGTAACGAGTTCGCCACTCGGACGGTAACCGGGTGGCACATTTGTATTGATTATCGTAAACTGAACGTGGCAACGTCGAACGATCACTTTCCGCTTCCGTTTATTGATCAAATTGTTGAAAAGCTATCTAGTCAGAAATTTTATTGCTTTTTAGATGGGTATTCCGGGTATAACCAGATATCTATTCATCCTGAAGATCAGGAAAAGACCACGTTTATGTGCCCGTATGGCACATTCGCGTTTAGGAGAATGCCATTCAGGTTATGTAACGCCCCCGCCACCTTTCAGAGGTGCATGATGAGTATCTTTTCAGATATGGTGGGGGAGTATTTGGAAATTTTCATGGATGATTGTTCGATTTTCGGCACATCTTTTGAGTCATGCTTAAACTAACTCGAAAGAGTTTTGAAAAGATGTGTCGAAACGAACTTGGTTCTTAGTTGGGAAAAGAGCCATTTTATGGTCCAAGGGGGAATTGTATTGGGCCATGTTGTGTCGAGTCGTGGGATCGAGGTGGACCGGGATAAGGTCCAAGTCATTTCTACTCTACCTTATCCCACCAATTTCAAAGGCATTAGATCGTTCCTGGGGCATGCCGGGCTTTCTAGACGGTTTATTAAGGGTTTTAGTGATATTACCAAACCCTTATGTAATTTATTACTTAAGGATGCCCCGTTTGATTTTAATGATGAATGTGCTAAGGCCTTTGACATTCTGAAATTGAAATTAGTTGTAGCCCCGATTTTACAATCACCCGATTGGAGTTTTCCTTTTGAAATAATGTGTGATGCAAGTGATTATGCAGTCGGGGCTGTTTTGGGTCAACGGGTCGACAAGAAACCCGTTGCTATATACTATGCAAGTAAAACCCTCTCTGATGCTCAATTGAATTATACCACAACCGAGAAGGAGGTACTAGCAGTAGTATATGCTCTAGATAAATTCCGGTCTTATATTTGGGGTAGTCAAGTTATTATATATTCTGACCATTCTGCTGTCAGGTACCTCATGGACAAAAAGGATGCAAAACCGAGGCTTATTATATGGGTTTTGCTGCTGCAGGAATTTGATTTAGAGATTCGGAACAAGAAAGGAAGTGAAAATGTTGTTGCAGATCACTTGTCCTAGATTATTGTGGAAAATGGAAACTTGGATGGGCCCATTAACGAGTCTTTCCCGGATGAGCATATCTTGTCAGTTTCACAAAATCCTTGGTTTGCTCATATTGTAAATTTTAAAGTTCCAGGTGATTTACCAGAGCATTGGCCAAGAAGAAAGAAGAAACAGTTGATTTCACAGGCCAAACAGTATATTTAACGAGTGGATTCTTTTGGCCATCCTTATTTAAGGATGCTCACGAGTTTGCGATACACTGTTTAAAGTGTCAACAACTCGGGAGCATTTCTAAGAGGGACGAGATGCCCTTGAACCCGATCCTAGTTGTTGATATTTTTGATGTATGGGGGATCGATTTCATGGGCCCGTTACATAATTCGCACGGTAATTTGTATATCCCAGTGGCCGTTGACTATGTGTCTAAATGGGTCGAGGCAATAGCCACTAGGACAAATGATCATACAATCGTTTGCAATTTCGTTCAAAGTAATATTTTTTCAAGATTTGGAGTCCCCCCAACTATCATAAGTGATTGGGGATCTCATTTTAAGAATTTTAAATTCGGGAAATTGCTTAAACGATTTGGTGTTGATCATAGAATAGAAACTCCTTACCATCCACAAACGAGTGGACAAGTGGAGGTTTCCAATAGGCAAATTAAACAAATTTTGCAGAAAACCGTTCGGGCGGATAGAAAGGATTGGTCAACTAAGTTGACCGATGCTCTATGGGCCTACCGAACCGCATATAAAATTCCAATTGGAACCACTCCGTATAGACTTGTGTATGGAAAGGATTGTCATTTACCGGTCGAAATTGCACAAAGAGCGTTTTGGGCTATTAAACAGGTTAACATGGATAATGATGATGCAGGTAAGGCGAGAAAATTGGCTTTGTGTGAGACAGAGGAGTTTAGAGACGAGGCATACGATTACGCGTCCGCTTACAAGGCAAAGATGAATAAAGTTCACGATGCTAACATCCGGTTGAAGAATTTTGAAGTTGGTCAACGAGTATGGTTATACAACACACGGATGAAACTCTTCCTGGGTAAGTTGAAGAGTAAGTGGACGGGGCCATATTCGGTGAATTTCATAGCGACTTCACCCGTTTATGAAGATAACTGAGTTCGAGGCATTGTCGAGCTGTAGACTTTAAATTCAACCCTTACGGGAGGCAACCCGGGGTTTGTAAGTGTCTGTCCAGTCTATTTTTATTTCATTGAGTCTTGTACTTATTGTCGTCTCGAGTTTTATGCAGTAAATACCAAGTGTGGGGAACTTCGTTGAAGAGTGGGAAATTAGAGAAGTTCGGTAAGCGTTGGTCAAATTATACATCTTTCTAGGTACGTAAAGGTATTTTGAGTTTGGAAATGTGTGCAGGGTAATGTCGGGATGTCGAAAGCTGCATTTTTATAAAATTTTGATTCTGTAACAGAGTACCTCTATCGCGTATCGCGATGGAGGTTGGCATCCCTGGCAAACGACGTCAACGCGATACGCGATGACGTCACAAACTACCCCATCGCGTATCGCGATGGGGTCAAACCCTAATTGTGAATCAATTGGGTGGCGATACGTGATCGCCACCCATTTGATCCATAGCGTATCGCGATGGGTCACGGTTGACCCGGAATTTTTTAATATAATGACCTTTCTTCTTCTCCTTCTTCTTTTTCTTCTTCTTCTTCTTCTTCTTCTTCTTTTCTTCTTCTCCTTCCCGTTCCCCCTTCGCCGGCGACCAATCATCACCGTCCATCCCGTCGCCGTCCATCTCCACATCAACCACCACCACTGTCACCTACAACCACCACTACACTTCCGCCGTACACTACCATCTTCCCCAATCAATTTCCCCACACACCACCGTCATCCTCACCCTCCGTAACCACCATAACAGACACCACACACACCTGTCACCACCACCAACCACCCTCTCTTTCTGCCACTTCATACCACCGCAGTTCTCAATCACCGCCGTCATTATTGTTCGATGAATTTTGGTCAGTCAAATTTGAGGTATGTATTTTAATATTATTATTTTATTTTGTCGACATTAGGTTTGCTGGATTATCGGGTTCATTGTGGTTACCGGGTTGTTGTCGGGTTGGTTTGTTTAGTTTGAACTGAGGATTGTGTTGTTTGAACTTTGCGGGTTTGTTGGGTTGGTTTGGGTGGTCGTTTGAAATTTATTCAGTTAACGGGTTTTTAGGGTATTGGTTAATCTTGTTATTTGGTTGCCGGGTTTGTTGGGTAGTTGACGAGTCATGCATTGATGGTCGGTTTTTGTTAAACGTAAGAGTGTGATAAAAACGGATTTTTGAAAGTCAAAATTAATTTATTGTTAAACTAATGATCGTGATGGTTCGTTATAAAATGTTTATTTTGCACTGAATTCATTAATATTTTATTAATATTTTGTTTTCAAAACCCGATTTGCCACATTTTCTTTGTTACCGACGTGTTGGTTGCACTTCAATCGAGACAGTCTGTCAGTTTAGTTTGGTCGTTTCAGTTTGTTAATTGTGTTTGTTTGTTTGTGTCCGGTCGTGTTGAGTGTAAGTTTTTTAATCGAGTCGCGGGGACACTTGGCTACTTTGAATTTAGTTGTTTAGACTTGCAAATTGATTAACCGCCTGTACTCAATCTCCATTCGGGCGGGATAATCTGGCTTTGAGAATTACGCACAAGGTGTCCCCAAACTTTTCATCTTTATTTATTTCATTTTGTTATTTTAATATTATTTTATTAAGTGGGACTATCGCGACCGAAATGCTATATGGTCGTCGCCACAATGGCTGTTGACATATCTAACTTGCATGTTTGACATTGCAGATATGTCTGATGCACCAGCGTCTTCATGGCGCAAGAGAGAGAGAGAGGACTGGGCCCGCACCATATGATATAATGGTGACGAGGTGCCGATTATTGAGGGCGTTGAGCGAGCGGATATCATGGGTGATGGACGCCACACGCCGCATCAGGTCCTCCGATTTGGGATTACATCCGAGGAGTACGCCAGGTACACGCGGATTAGAGTTATGCAGCTTTTGCGTATGAGGATGTTTGATTGGGTTTTATTAGGTACTCTGGAGGCAGATACCAGACTCCAGGGATTGATGTCGGGTCGGTGGCGGGCAGTACTCGAGTGTGACTCGATTTCATATGTCGAGCTCACATGCGATTTTTACTCGACATTCTCATACACCGCCCCCGACTTCGACGAGCCACATGCCGTGTCGTTCTCACTTGGACGACATGTGTATGAGATGTCGGTCTCTGATTTTGCTGTTTCGACGGGCTTCTGCACTCAGGTTTATGCTCGGACTCTTGAGTTCTTACAGAGCTTTCGCGGTTATACGCAGCATCAGCAGGCGGACCGACAGTTTTGGTTCACTGAGCCAGATCTGGCTCAGTTTTGTGGGCAGATAGCGGACGGGACCCACTCGAGTTCTGTGGTGGCATCTGCTATCAGGGACCCCGTCCACCGATACTTACACCGCATCGTTGCTTACACTATCGCTGGCCGTCATTCGGGCCGCGATAAGTGTAGCAACCTAGATTTGTTGTGCCTCCTGTCCATGATTACTAGCAGGGAGGCCAACATCGCGATGCTGCTCCTTACATCTTTCACACGAGGCCTGAGTTTACATGGTGCATCGGCGCAGTTAGCATTAGGTCCGTATATTACCAGGATTGCATAGAGATTGGGCATATTTGATAGATATCTGGTAGGATACATCACTCTGGGCCCGGCTACAGAGCCGTTTGCGTTGGCAGATACTCATAGGATCGGGATCTGTAATTATGACTATCCACCGGTGCTCATCCCGGTCCGACAGGGACCATAGGTACCACTACCAGAGGGTACCGCAGCTGACGTGGCCATGCAGCGGGGGATTCCGACTCATCGTCAGCGCATTCGGATCTCGCGCATTGAGCGGCCTCTACAGCAGCATCCGATGAGACATGCATCAACATCATCATCTTCACAGCCACCACTACCGCAGCCGCCTGTCACACTAGCGATGATCAATGAGAGGCAGCAGCAGATATTGGACGAGGCTCGGGCCGAGATGAAGGAGGCTCGAGCCCGCCGACAGGAGGTTCGGGCCGAGATGTAGGAGGCCCGAGCACATAGGCTGGAGACACGGGCCCATCTGGCCCGCCATGATGAGTATTTTCGTTTGTTATTTGTCTCTTCGCAGGTACCGCTCCCGCAGTCATTGATTATCACAGTGGAGCAGCCTGTGGATATGCCAGAGGACATTGCTGACGATCAGCCACAGCCTGTGAGTTAGGTCTTTTAATGTTTTTAACTAATTTAACAGAATTTATTATGAAACGACTTAATTTGGCTCGGTAATTGTTTTAATAAAATTAACAACTCATTTTTATAACTCTTAAAAGACCTATGTCTTACACTTGTGAGAAGCTTGCTTCTACACATTTCGAGATTTTGCAGGTTCAATTGTCAGTTTGGTAATTGGATGAGACGAGAGTATACGAGTGTTTATGAGAGTTCACGAGCCAACTGGTCCTTCTCCAGTCCCGTTGATATCAGGTGATTCGGTTTCATAATTTATTTCGTTTTTATTACCTTAAACGTTAAAAGTGTAATTGTATAATTATTAGTTGAACCGCCACATTTGAGCCCCGAATTTTAAAATTGCTTTTTAGTCAAAAAGTCAATTTCAACCCCGTCCCTCAAATTTTTATTAATTGATTTATCTATTAACTTTAAGGACAATGTTTAAGTATTCTTACATTGAGGACAATGTAAACCTCAAGTGTGGGGATGGGAGAAATTTGAAAAATTTTAGCCCGATAGTACCTCGAAGAGTGTTCAGAAACCAAAGTTGTTAACTGTTTATTGCCATTAATGCCAAGTCATAGGTTTCTGGTCATGGTTGGTTTTTCAGCTTCTCATTAATCTTACTCTCAAATGTTTTTATAACGAGAAGTTGAAAATGGGGTCGTTTAGGCGAGGATAACGAGTCAGGGGGACAGGTACACATGTTTATATCGTCAACCCTATTCCTCCGGTACGTGTGTGAGTTGACCCAAATATATATAATACACATATAATATATAGTACACACATGTCATTTGAGTGCTTTCATTGATGTTCATGGATTACGGAACCATAGTTGGCAAAATGCAAAAGTGATAGAGGCAATTAGGTTAAGCCTCGTCTGGATGAGCGCGAGTGTGGGTACTGGGGGGTTGGGGCCTCATACATTATACATATGAGGATGGTAAATGTGAGGGGCGGGGGTTTGGGTCCCTTAGAAACCTTTCTTGGACTTATTTTTCATTTGTTTAACCCCGACATTATGTTGCGAGACGATCCGGCTTACTAGGTTTATTTATAATTATATTTGTTTTTGATTCTGTATGTGTATTTGTTCCAGTATTAAGCATTATGTTATTATGGTAAAAAAAAGTAAAAAAAAAATAAGGAAAAAGCCAAAAATATGTCTGTGTATATTCAGTTATGTATTCAGTAGTTCGTTTATGTAAAAAAAAACTGTATTCAATATGTATGTTAGTTTGCTTATTTAGAGGTTATATAATAAGTCAGTCAGCTTGTATAGTAGTTTCGTTTATTTAGATGTTTTGTAATAAGCCGGTTCGGATCGTTTGAGCTACTTAAATATTTCCCTTCCATACCCTTACACCTGGCCTCGTTACAACCCTTTTTAAGACCTCTTGATTTGCATTTGTGTCAAAGCAGCTTTATGGATGAATATTTGCTTATGAGTGATACTGGCACATCTTTTTCTAGTCCATATACTAAACCGAGAGGAGATGTTATATTATGAGGGGTATGAGCATGTGTGCCTTAACCAGAAACAAAGTACACTCGTTTGGACGGCTCTATTGTTTTTAGTATAGCACTTAACTTTATTTGTGGGATGTCAATCTATAAAAAGTGTCAGTCTGGGAAACTGGGTATGACCTTAAACCTTACTAGTATTAATGGCGATAATCTACATACCTATGATTATGATGGAGGTTGATGTTTGCTTGAGGGAAAGCAAAAGATAAATGTGGGATGTGATGGTCGGTTAATTTGTATTTGTTTTAGTTCGTTTATTAATTAGTTTTAATTGTTTATTCTAGAACTTTCAATACTTCATACGTGTATTATTGGATTTCAGGTCACGGGCATTAAAGTACTCAATTTGGACCTGTTGTGACACGGAATGAAGACCCGAGAAGTTCAGCACACGAAACAAGGAACATTATGGAGTTTTGCTTGTGACAAGTTCCATCGCGATACGCGATGGGCTTGGATGAAAGCCCATAGCGTATCTCTATGGGTTGATATTATCTGTTGACTTTCTGGTCCATCGCGATACGCGATGGACCAGTTAAGACCCCATCGCGTATCGCGATGGGGTGCTAAGACGGGAGCTAGGGTTTTATATCAAACTTTTCATAAAACATAACCTCAACTTTGTTTTGATGACCAAGAGGCGATTCCAGCAGTTCAAGAAGGCGATTTTCACCACCATAGCTTGTGTCAAGATCCTATACATGATACACATCATCCGTATCGAAGATTCAATGATGTCAAGGATCGGCTAATCTACTAAAATCGCACCCGGGATGTATAGTTTGTAATCTTTATAGTTATTCTCATGTGACTAAGAATATTATTGTGTTATTATTGATGATTGATATATGATTATTAATGTTTGGTATTTCTGAGTGTTCGGTCGGTTTAGGTTTACGTTAGTTTGAACGATCTGTTACCAGTTTCTAGATAATTGATCATATAACTGTTTGGTTAGATTGAATACAATACAACATACAATTACCCTTAACTGAGTCACACTGGCAAGGACTGTTTGATAACCAGTGCCGTGTGTAAAGTGATTGTTGATGTCTAAGGTTTTGTCCGATTAATAAGTCTTTAGTTAATCGTTTATAATTAATCTGATAGGTTGCATGAGATAACTGTAAGTTGCTTACTTGAATTCCCGAGTGTGATTTGCTTTGTTAACTGCTTAAAACTCGTTTACTTGCTTGTTGCTTGGTTCTCTAAATTCATTTCAATTGCTTGTGTGATCAACACTAAACACTAGTTACTTCATAAAATTAAATCTGTACACGAATTACATTGACCACATACTCCTTGTGATACGATACCCTACTTTCTCTAACTATTTAGTTTAAATTGGGTTTTTGATTGTCTTGAATGACGGTCATCAACGAACACTTACCGAACAAGATTTTATGTTCATGTTCGTTTATTAAGAAAATGAATGTTTTCATGAACGTTTCATGAACACAAGCGAACACAAATAAAATCAACAGAGCCTGGAGATTGAGACCGACGTATTTATCAATGTGAATAATGAAAGCATGTAAACAAACCGAACAAACACAAACAAGTGCATATTTTTGTTCGTTCATTTAACTTTAAACGAATATGAACACTTAATCAAACAAATATTTATGTTCCTTTTCGTTTATTTAAAAAAAAGAGCATTTGTGTTCGTTTATATTCATTTGTTTATAATCTAATCTAAGGGAACATAACTGAACAAATATAAACGTACATAAATGAATATAGATGAACCAATGTGAGTGAACACAACAAACATAAATGGACATAAATGAAAACACTTAAATGAACATAAATTAAAAAAAAACATAAAACCTATAAATAGATGACTCATCCACATAATAATTAATTATTTTATATTAATACATATATGAACAAAATAAACAAACATAAATAAACGAACATAAACGAATGTTCATGAACATAAATGAATGAACGGAACATGTGTTCATGTTCGTTCGTTTAATTAAACGAACACAATTTTTTTGTTCGTCTTCGTTCGTTTAATAAATAAACGAACATAAACGAACTTCCCGCAGAACGGTTCACGAACAGTTCACTGAACGTTCGGTTCGTTTACAGGCCTATACGGCATACATATATACATGACATACATACATATAAATACGGCATGCATACACGGCATATACGACATTCATACATACATACATATATGTTATCTACATATACGACATGCATTCATACATATACGCTATAGACATACACGGCCATATATACATATACGTTATACACATACACGGCCATATATACATATACATTATATACATATACGACATGCATACATACATATACGTTATATTCATACACGGCTACATATACATATACGCTATATACATATACGTTATCAACATATACATGGCCATATATACATACACGTTATATACATACACGGCTATATATACATATACGCTATATACATATACATTATCTACATAAACACGACCATATATACATATACGATACATACATACATACATATACAACATGCATACATACAAATACGTTATATACATACATGGCTACATATACATATACGCTATATACATATACGACATATACACACTTATACGACCATATATATATACGCATACATACTTATACGGTCTATACATATACGACATACATACTTATACGCCCTATAGGTACAGACCAGTCGTCTTCTTCGCGTTTTTAGGGTTTTTCTTTGATTTCGGCGCCGTCAACCGCCGTTAACCACCATGATTGGCCGGATTTTGATTGTTTATAACCCAGGTAGCTTTGGGGTGTCCAGATCTAAGCTAATGTGGCCCTTAAGCTCGTTTTTGTTGATTACACACCCGAATAAAGCTAGATCTATATTCAAACGGCTCTTTCGACATCCCGGGGCTGCGGTGTCGGGTTCTAAATTGTTGGGTCAGCTGCGATAAACGATTTCTTACCTTTGGTTGGTCTTGGATCGTTGAATAGAATAGTGTAGAGAGTGTTGGGCTTAATTGTGTGTTTTTAATGGTGTAGGCTATGGTGTAAATGAAAGAGATGGGTGGAAATGTTAGGGGTTTAGGGTATTTATACCCTTGCCCATGGACCTTAGGCCCATCTTTCTTATCTAAATCCATGATCTAATCTCATCTATTTTAGCCTACCATCATTTTATCTTTATTATTATTTATAAAATTTCGGGATGTTACAAGCGTGCTCTTCGATTTTGTTTTTCGGATTCTTTGGATTTCAAAGTTTTAAATCTTGACCTGAAACCAACCGAAATCTCTCACAATTTTCTCTGGTTCGGGTAATTCGGATTTGGGTTTTCCCGGGTTGGTTAATATGGTTTCTAGTATCTTAGAAAACAAAAACAAAAACAAAAACAAAAACAAAAACAAAATAAAAACTACAATGCTTCAAACGTAAATAACCAAATAATAAACTAACATAACCGATAAAACAATTCAGAAAAAGAGTAAATTTTAACAAAGTCAGCCATAACTAAAAAAAAACATAAGCATCTTCAATCTGGCGTGATTTGGGTGTCGATTATAGTTGCTATTACTCATAAATAAAAAAATATATAGAAACAATAAACAGCCAATAAAAAATATGTGGTATTGGGGTAGTCGATCTGACTAGATTCTGATAACCTTAACGGCTACGGCTTAGTCTGTTATACCTAAAAATATATTTGATTATAAAACTAAAAGTTTATTCGGGAGTCAATCAATAATAGGTGGAATGAGAGCAGTCAATCTGGTCGGATTCCGATAACATAGGCGGCTATGACTTAGCTATACCTAAAAGAATATTTACTTTTAAAACAGAAAGTGTATTCAGGTTTTTAGGGCTAACCCGAAACCCGTAAATTAGACCCAAGAAGCAACCCATATTACTTTGGTTCGGGTTTAGGTTAGTCTTTTCTTCGGTTCGGGTTTCTCGTTTCGCGTTAGTTCGGTTCGCTTTCTCTCAAGTCGGGTTTTGGGTTCGGGTAAAAGTGACAGTTCTGGATAAAACTAATAACGACCTAACACCCAAACTAACAAACACAATATTATAGCACGTTTAACAAGGGAGAGTACATTTAGCCTATCCCGAAAAAATAGAAAATATGAGAAACGATGATACTCTATAGCAGCGCTGGTGCAAACTTTAGTTACAAAATTCTACTACTGACACAGCTTAAATGACATGTTCACGGTTAAGTTAGTAGCAGTTATATAAGCTAGCTACATCCGGTCAAAGGGTCAGAACGTAACTCGATCAGTTGTGATGCGAAACATCAACATTCAAGGCCAACATCTTGTTGTGGTGTGTGTATACACTCTCATGTTCAACCACAACTTCAAGATGCTGCTGCATTTTAGGAGCCACTTGTTCAGGGGAATGTGAACCAGAACCAGAAACAGGTACAGGTTTACTTGAGATAGGAGCTCGGTTATTGTCAATCCCGAGCTCGAAAAGCTCAAATTCTTCGATGGAACGTAAAACGGGATGTAAGTATGCTTCACATAAATATGATTTCATTTCCATATCATCTTCAGAAACTTCATCTTGTTTGTCCTTCTCCACAGCTTCCTGAAACCAAAAGTCAAACGATACCGCTTCTTTAGTTGTTGATTATTTATCCATTTATTTATAAATAGGTCGGTGGGTTATGTTTTAACTTTTAATCGAAATGGGTAAATTCAAAAACTTTGAAATCATGGTTACCTCGAGAGGGTATTTTCGGAAAGCAGGTTCAAACCGGCTTTTGCAGAACTTGTGAAATGTGAGGGTCAAAATCGGTAACACAACAAGCAAAGGAGTAGAACTATAGCCTTTTTAGTGCTAAGGAGTCCCAACAAAAGAAGCTGAGCTATCAACAAGCTTGCTAGTATCCTATGATGAACATGTGGCCAGAATGCAGCGGCACTCTCATACCGTTGATTGTACACATTAATCACCTGTTCATTCGAACATTAAAAACATATTATAATATAACTAGTTTCTCTACCCAGGCGCGTTTCGCCAGGGCAGCTGGCAAAACCCCAGCGTTGAAACCCGAGCGTTACTACGATGAGTTAACACGAATTCGGTCAATACCAGTTGTGTTCGTTACGAGATAGACACTACTGGTAAAATTTGAGCGTTAAAACCCAAAAAATTAATTCGCCAAATTAACATATAAAAACATTAACATATAGGAAAACAAAAGATTAATTATGATGTTTATTTGGTTGGCAAATATTGTTGGTGGTAAAACCCAAGCGGTGTCGGTCTCAATCATTAAGGAGGTAACTTGCCACGAATTTGGTTGGTTTTGATTACGTACCTTACGATACCGGAACTAAAAAATGAAAAAAATATTAAAAATAGAGGTGAACCAACAACCAAATTTTATTTATTTATTATTATTATTTTTTTTTTGGGGAGGGGGGGGGGGGTCGGTTGGTAAACTTGCGCATTGGTAAACCCGAGCGTTGTCAGTCATGGGCTAAATAAGATCGCGAGTCTGCGCGAACTCGATCTGTTTCTTTCAGGTTCGCTATGGTAGCGGAACTGAAACAAAAAAAAAATTGACGTTTGGTCGGTTTCCATTACGCTTATTATGGTTATTGAACTAAAAAATAAAAAATAAATAAAAAAGCAAAACTCACCGACCAATACGGTGCCGCCAAATGGCCCAATAAGCCATTTGCGGCACCAAAGTTTGTATTTATATATATTAGTAATCGTAATCACACTTCCAAAACAGCAATGAACAAAGATTTTGATTTACCTGGTGACGGTAAACAAAGTATGCAAATGCAAAGAAGACGAGGATAAAAGGTAGAAGGATTGGGGTGACTACAGCATAAACCGCCCCCATAAGAAAGTATAGTTGAAGAGACGGAATAGCTTCGGGGAAATCTATGCCTTTGGGTTTCATGCTTTTAGCCTATCTCTTTCAGTTTTCACAATTACCATGTTTTTGAGATGAAACAGTATTAAAGGCTTTAACCGAAGAATCTCCCCGCAATGCCTGCCCATCCATCAATCATTATGTATGTTATAAAGAAAGTAGCCTTCATTGGAATTGATACCCCGATTGTCCTTGGTATCCTATAAAGAGATATATTATTTCATTCAAAAAATGTATAATAAGAATTATAATACTAACTGAAACATTACATACTCTGTGGGAGATTGGTGAAGGAAAGAATGAAGCTGTTGAATTGCAGTTCCAGTAACAATACTCCCCAAGAAAACATTTACCAGCATGAAAAAGTAGTATTTCGCAGCCGTACTCCTTTCCGGTACAGAAAACGCAATGTGCCCTTCGATTTTTGACATGGTCATAAGTATACCAGGAAGAAGCCATAGAAATATCTTTAGAGCTAGACCCGGAAGAAAACCTTGAAGAAAGGACTTGATAAAGCTCCTGCACACATGCAAGTTTTCCAAGTCATTACAACAACAATAAGTAGCACAAACGATCCATGTGGTTTGACCATTTTGCAAGCTTCATCCCTAAATTTAAAAGTCGCAAACTTAGTCCAAACATTTGAAAGAGGGGTGCACCAGGTCCGTCCCTAAGAATAGCTATAAAAATTTTGGGCCTTTAGTAAATAGAGTTTTTATTGGCTTTTAAATAATTAAATTTTAAAATGGGCTTATTGGTTGTGATTTGGGTTGTGCAAATTTTATTTTATTATTTTTTATATAAAAATGGCCTTAAATGAATTACGTAATTGAGTTTAAACATTAAAAATACATATTTTTTTCAAAAAAAAAAAGAAATATATGAATTTTTTTTAAAAATCAGGCCTAGCGGGATGATCAGACCAAGGACGGTCGCCCCCCCCCCCCCCCCCTCCCCATAAAAAAAAAAAACCATTCTTCCCCTCATAGAACGTCTTGGAGTGCACATTTAGTCCCAACTATTAATCGCAGCTAGTTTTTAACGGAAAAAATGGTGTCATGTGCCATTCATGTAAGGGTAATATTGTGTTTTCAAATTTGGAACCCTAAGAGCATTCTCATCCAATTCCCCAAAATTATGTGAGGGGAGTTTGCAAATTATAAGATGGAGTTTTGAGTGGTTGTGAGTGTAAATTATAGGGCGGAGAGAAAATATAGTAATTTTTTGTAAATTTGGGGAAACAAAGTTTGCCCCTATTTATTTTTTAATAGATTTTGAATTGGTTGTGAGTAGAGTAGAGAGAAAACTGTAATGATAAATGTAAAAAAGAATATTATTTAATTAAACAGAAAAGAGAAATGCAGTGTTTTTTAGTCTAATTATAGAGATGGGGATATGTTGAGAATGCTCTAAAGTCAAATTTTATAACCTGGGTACCAAACTTGCAATTTGGTCAAACCACAGGGACCATTTGTGAAATATTGTCAGATAAAAATAATATTATAGTAATAAAAATATTATAATAATAATAATATTATAATAATAATAGTAATAATAATAATAATAATAATAATACTTGCAAAGAGATTAAGGGGGTGTTTGGGATTCCTTATTTTAGCTCCTTATAGCTTATTACTTATGGGTTATAAGTTATAAGGTGTTTGGAAAAGTTAGATTTTGTGAGTGTATAAGATATAAGTTACAACTTTGTAACTTATAACTTATGCTTTAAGAGAGGTAAAATAAGGAATCCCTAACACCCCCTAAAACTAGACTTACCATTCAATGACGGGCCGGAGAAAAGGAACGACTTTTTCAAGGCCTTCAAGATTAGCGAGTGACTGAACAAATGCAATGGGTATGATGTAGAAGAAGACTAAAGCAAAGAGTGCTAATGACATAACTAATTTACGGATACTCAAAGAAACAAAGGGTATAGCAAGGTTTTTCCAGTAAACATCACGAGGTTCAGGGGCCCACTCCGTCAACCATAGAATAGGGTTTTTGCTTTGCTGTGTTTGAGCGCACACGGCTGCACCACACCTCGAGTTGAACGATACGAATGCAGCAGGCATTATGCGTTTTGGGTCTTTCAGAATCTTCTCATGCTCCTTTGTTAACTACTATTCCAACAAGACATTACAAATAAGATGATAAGCAAACGAATAACAAAAGACTCAAATAGTAAATTTAAAACTAGCATAATTCACCTTTTCATCGAGCTCTTTAATCTTTTGTTGATAGTATTCTATGGAATCTACTTTCTCGCCCCAAAGTCCAAGCAAGCCCGTCTGAAAGTTTATATATTTTGGAAATTTCAATATTTTATAGTACATTAAGATGCTATATCATTTGAACTAAAATTTGTTCAAGTTTTCAGTGCATAGGAGCTACCTTTTTTGTTGGACGTTTGTTCGGTTGTCTTTCAAACTTATGCTGGTTGTAGACTAATTTATTTTGCAATTTCTGTCTTTTCCTTACCGCTCTTGCATATTTGTTTGCATTGTAGACGGTCTGGATCAAGATGATCTGCCATCAAGACTATATATATACACACACACGCATACAAGGAGGGAGAAAATATTACCTGATGACAAAGATAATGAGTTGAGTGATTCTTTTTAAAAAAACAGGACACGGTATCCGACACAGACTGGTCAGGGACACGAGGAACATTTCTAACCAGGACCTACAAAAAGGGTTGCATAATGAACAATGTTATTATTTGATACACAGAATAATGTATTTTAGTTTGCAAAATTCATGTCCTAAATATTTTCTATATAACTCACTCAGTCGTGACTGCTCCTTTAGAGCTCAAATGAATCATGTCAATTTTGAAAGTCGAAAGAAACACATATGACTATTAAAATGACTTGGCAAGCATACACATACCGTAAGCTGTTCGGACCGCCTACTTTTTGAAGCCAAAAAGTTCAATCTCATTGATGCTACCACATCATACTCCTTGTATAGCATATAGCATGCCCAAAATGTGAACAAATACATCATAAAAATGTGTGCAAAAAACCTGAAAATTAAAAGATAAAAAGTTTTAAATCTAGTGAAATATATATGTTAGGAAATCATCCACAGAAGTATACATGAAAAAGGCTAGCAGAGGTCAAATGTTTAAAATCTTGAAAATAACCTATGTCTCACAAGTCAAAATTATTAACTTCATATTACTGTTTACAAAACAAAAGAGTTGCATTGAAGTACTCAACTATTCATAAGAAGAACTAATTTCATAGGAATGATGAAGTTTAGGTTAAGCTTACTTTGGAGACTTCGGTTGAACGTTTGATATTGAAAGCTTATCGATGTCACTGATGACCAAATCTTTGCTCAAGAAAAACAACATTCCACCCGATACATTAACTGGAATGAGAACCAAGAATGCCACAATTGCAGTTGGCCCAAAAATTCTTAACCTGCAATTTGAATAGACATAGATAGTCCAACATAAATTGACAAATAATTTTATTTCACAAAACTTAATTTATTTACAGCTGTAACAACATAATTTACTTAATCAAACATAAAAATGATGATTATTTGTTACATTCACGGAAAGGCAAGACCTAACCCTACCCGTTTTGACCCGACATTTTGCCACCTATACACTTGGATATGTAGAATCAACATCAACATGCTAAAACAATTTCATATATGTAGAATCAAGTCTCATGGTTAAGGAAACACTCCTTACTAGATAACATTTTCAGAATCAACAAACAAACATGTGACTTATAATGGTCAAAGTTTTGACTTATTCATCCAACTAAACACAAAGTCATGTAAATAATAATAATGATAACCACCCAAGTTTAGAAAATAAATAAATGGCAGAAAAGATCGCAACAAACTTGATAACAGATTCAAAACGAACAATTAAAATTTAACACAACACCATATGAATAAAGAAAAATGGCAATAAAGATCCCAAATTTTTAAAACAAAGTGGAAATTTTACCCACCCAAGAATGTAAATCCTCAAGAAGGCAGCAGAATCAAGTCCAGCATGTTCGATAATCTCAGGCTCCTTCATTTGCAAGGTTTGAGGCATCCAGTTGCCTACCATTTGGAGAAGTAAACCCTGTCGTTGATGGGTTGGATTCTAAGCAGTGCGAAAGCCAGCAAGAAAGCAAAGGCGGTGATTATGTTTATGAGTGCAGACACACAAATATCACCCAGGGTAGCCATGGATTACTATTGGATTCTTTGTTGTAAGAAGAAAACAAGAATAGAATATTATTGTCAAGAGCTCTAAAACTAAAAGGTGGTTTGCTTGTGTTTGGATAATAGATAAGCAATGTTTTCTAGTCGGTGTTTGGAATATTTATTTATGACGAGCTATACAAAGTGTGACAGGATCGTAGGTGTCATTGTTGACAATAATGACATGACATGATTTGTTTTGTTTTGTTTGTTGTCATTTAGGTTGTCTAAAGCGGGGATGATTGGTTGGTGGTAAGTCAGCTGACGGTGGGTGTTAACAGTGATGTTCAAGTGGCGATTGGTGGTGGTTGTTGGCAACGGTGGTGCAGTCAGCTTGTGTTTTCTGGCAAAAAAATGTTTTTTCGACGACTAACAGCGTTATATTTTGGTTAGTCAGGTTCGTTGGTGAAAAACATATTAAAAGATGAGACCATCGGCTAATATTCGTGAGTTAGGACCGTTAATAGGCAATAGTTGATAGTTTTAATTATTTAAATTCAATAAACCTAAAATCTATTATTAGTATTATGTATAATATTTTTTGGTCCTTAACTTTTATTATAATTTTATACATAACTTTTCTCAAAATTTATAAAAAATTGTTGGTAGCTTAAAACTCACAAGTAACAAGTTGTGATCCAAGTTTACATTTAGTTACTACTAAGTGGTAGTCTGTATAATAGTTAGTCATTGTAATTTGTAATTAAGCTTTTCAAAATATTTATTAACTAATAAAAAGAGTTATCCAATATCATTTTGTTAATTGGTTTGTTTTTCTTTTTATCGATTCACAACTTGACCAATCTCTTTATTTTTGTTGTATGTATATGAAGAAACATTAAAATAATCCCGGGGGGGGGGGGGGGTGTTACCTTCATATCTCGATCGAGGATAGATTATGACCGGATCGTTATAAGTCGTGACAGCTTCTGTAACACTAGGCAAAAATTATTGTTAATGTAATCATGATTATCAATATAATATCATTTTATTCATTAAATCTTCCTTTATTAAGATTTTATATATTGCAAAGTCAACAAAAAGTCCAAAGCTTGACACGTAACAAGCATGACGTGTAATAACCTCGGGTAGTGGGCTAGAAAGTAAATAAATCATTAGTATGAATAAATGGCCCCAAAAATTTAAAATATATGTTAAAAATTGGAGACAATGTATAAACATAATTTAGAAAGGCTCGAATAGTAAAAACTGAAAAACAAGTAAGCAAAAGCCAGTACAGGACCCGGAAAGGACCCGACACAAACTATTTTCATAAAAATAGTTTTTATAGTCCATAGTGTCAGGAATTTGATTTCGTTCAAAGTCTATCAAAATTTATTAAAAACGGGATCCAATTGAATATCTAAAACTCGCAATACGTTAAACGATTAACCAAGATTAAATTGTAATTAGCCAACTCTTCACCTCCTACCCCCTGGCCGGCGCACCCTCCACATCACCACCTCACCTCCTTTCTCCTCCAATCCCTACTTACCAACTCAATCCTCCAATCATTTCCCCTTCTAGAATGTCGTTGAGTTGCAAGTATCTTAGTTAATCCACCACTACACTCTTCATACTTACTCACCACTCTACTCCTCCCTCTTTCTCTCTATAAACTCACGGCACACACACTCAAATTCAAATCCTCTAAATCATAAACACACACTTACAATCATATCTTGATCAGGAACTACAACAACTAGGAGGAAGATTAGGAAGAGGATCATCACATTCACACCCACTACACTCTCATTTTCATCTTTAGATCTTCAAGAACACAAGTAAGTATTGATATGAGTTGAGATCTAGGTTTAAATATATTAGAATTGATGTTCTTGAGTTGAGGTTGAGTTTGAAAGTTTGAATCTTGGATATTGGTGTGTGTGTATGAGCCGTATGTATGTATGTGTGTGTAGGAGGAGGGATTAGACCCACTTATACATGCATACATTCATCTTAAAGTTAATACATTGATTGCTAAGATTGATTAGAAGTATTGTTGGAATACTTGATAGTTTTGTATAATCATAGATAAAATTGTTGTTATGGTTTGATGTTAGGGTGAACTTTGATTAGTTGTTGATCAATAGATTTGATGATATGGACTTGAATCATTGAATAGTTGATGTTAAAGATGAATATGACAAGAATTTGTTCATAATTGAAAATTTGAGGATTTTTGGTTTCTTGGATTCTTGGATTAATTTATGATTTTGGATGGGTTAATGAATCATAAAAGTAATATGGATTAATATTATTGAATATTGAATAAGGTATATGCTAGTAAATTCATAAAACCATTAGTTAATACTTGATGATTGTTGAAATTATTAATTTGCCAATTAAGGAAACCTTGTTGAATGAAAAGTTGAATTCTTGATTTTGATATGAATATTTGGCATAAATGTTTGTGATACATAATGAATTTCATACTTGAATTAAGATATGATGCATGGTTGAAGTATAGATTGGTTTAGCATATTGATCAAATTATCACTTACTTACTAGAAATGGAACCTTTGTTGCTTAGTTAATTGAAAGATCAAAACTTGAATAGAACATTAGGGTGCATGAAATTATATCAAACTAGTTGAATGAGATAAACTTAGATTCATACTTAACCATAATTGAAAGATTGAATTAAATAGAACTATCAAGAATTAAAAGTTACTTTAATAAGAAACTTTGTTAATTAAACACTTAGGAAATTCATAAGGATACATGAGCTAATGATTTGAATGACTTGTTTGAATGATTTGATGATGATATGAATGACTAATGATTTGATGATTAGATAATAATAATAGGAATAAACACAAAAGTTGTAGTATCTGATTCTTGAAAAATGACTTACATGATTACACACATGTAAGAACCTTTCAAATGGAATAAAAGAATATAGATGTAAAGTGTTACTTTGGCTTATTGTGGAAATCATAATAGAATGTTGAAATCTGGATTTTTGGGTCATATTATAATGTTTATTCATATAATAAATGATAAGCTTGATTAGTGACATTATTAATAAGCTTAGGATATGAATTAGACTTGAAAATTGATTTAAAGGTGTTGTGTGAAACTATGTAAAAAAATCTGGAAATTTAGGATGAATTATGTGTTATAATGTGTATATTTAGTCCATAGGATTATTGGTGTGAACTTACTTGACTTGTTTTACTTATAAGTAACTTTAACGGTCGAAAAATCGGTTTTTGAACGTGGACCGACACGTCAATTAGGGACTGTTTTAGAACAACCCCTAAAGTTGTAAAATACTCATATATAACATAAGTAATCTATGAGAAAAGGACAAGATAAAAAAAACTTGGTCCTAAACGGTTCGTGTCGCGAAACCAGAACAAAAACGTTAAAAAGTTGCTATTTAAGAAAATATTAACAAAAATGAAAATAACGTATCTTTGTAAAGTAACTAATAAAACTTGACTAATATATATGTAACAAGAATTTTTCAAGATTTAAAAGTTATATTATGTACGAAAAGTCGAACGGTTCGTTTTTAAACGCGAAACCGACAAAACCGACAAGATTCATTAAAAATAATAAATTAATATTTCTTAAAACTTTCCAGCAACTGAAACTTTAATATTTTATTATAATTATATATTTTAATTGTGTATTAATTTATTTAGTTATTTAAACAATAGTTAACGAAAACCGAACTATATGTATTCGTTAAACTTAATATGAACTTACTTGCTTATGTGCTTGTGTGGATATTAGACTTGGATTAACAACTAAAGATTTTTATAAACTAAAACTCAAACCAAGTTTTATTAACAAAACGTGTAATAATATAGGACATGCGATTTTTGGAACGAAAAGCTTCAACTGTGAGTTTCTCTATCGACCTCTCGTTTTCAAAATGTTTTTATTATGTTTTGGGGGAAAAGCATATCCTTTATCAACTTTTATTGAAATTTTTATAAAACATTTTATTTTACAAACCGTGTAAAAAGTGGGATGAGTCAACAACTGGTTAAATAAATGTTAACCGAATTAATAAGGGCACATAAATATTGGTAAATCTATCGGGGTGACGCCCCCCATTTCCAATCGCGTTTGGTTAAAAATGGAAATATTTTGAGTATGGTAGGTATCGAGTTATCAATTTTGATAGTCACGCACTTGTTGTATTCCTTGCTAGTCTACAACAATACGATTTGTTTAAAAGATAAAATGCTTCGTTTTTAATGGCAAATTCGATTATTGAGAATTTTGAAAGATACAATTACCATGTTAAAAGAACGGTAGGAAAATGCCACCACCGTTGCTTATGGTAATAGATGATAAAAGAATGGTTGTTGAACCATTGTATGATGTGAAATTTATATGTATTCGTTTACTTTATTTCTTGATAAATTGATATAATATTTTTATGATGATTTTCATGATAACTTGAATGGAAATTTCGATTGCCTTACTTTCATTATAATTTATATATGTAAATATATATGTAAGTATATGTATATACATATATTATTTTCAATAAAGAGAACTCACCAACTTTCGTGTCAACGTTTATTTTAATACCCTTTTCAGGTAAGTGATGGCTTCGTTGGGACAAGGAAAAGAGAACATGGGTTGTGTGTTTGAATAATGTAGGAAATTGGGATTTTAATAAACCATGCGGTAGCACGTGTATAACTCTGACAATGTAATGGATATTTTATTAAATAAAAGATTTTATTATTAAATATTCTTGTTCTATTATTATTGGCTATCGGCATCTGTCACGACCCGGACGACTTAAGTTAAAGTCTCCCACTGTCTTAATTAAGATTTTCTGAGTGTGACAGCTTCCACCTACAAAACAGAACATCGTGAGCTCGTTACGAGAAGAGGAATGAGGGGGGGGGGGGGGTTCCTCTTGTAACCACCCTCTGACGTGAGAATCGGTATGGTAAGTGGTGGAGTAATTCTTTCGAGAGAATATGTTGTCGATCCCTTTACCTTTAATTCTCCTTGAGTATCTATAGCCGAAGGGAAGGATTGGGCCAGTTGTCCCTCTCAATGGAACCTTTTAATCTTATGGCTGAGCATGACAATAATTCCTGATTGGACGGACAACTGGCGTACGGAGATATCCGATGCGGGTCGGTACAACGCGGCCTTCTTTGATTGGTCTAACATGCAGTCGTGGGCATGGTGGGAATCTCGACCTGCGATTGGCCATTCCCTTCAATGTCACGTGTGATCCCTCCTTTTAGGCATAACGTATCTTTTGCTTAACTCTTTGAGTTAATAAGTGTAAGGTATGTCTTCCACGGAAGTTATATCTTTTATGTGGATGGTCCTCCGCTCCGCAGATTACTGGCTTTGCCTTGTAGTGTTATGCAGATGATTTAGAACCTTACCTCCACAAGTTCCCCCAGTCCATTGTTTCTTTCACATTTGTGCACCGTGGATGGAATTTTGGACTTGTTTGGTTTTGGCTATAGTTTCCGTCCGATGCGTATGGGGTTCATTTATTAAGGTCGTTGTTGACTATTTGTCTGAAGCTAGGTTGTGGTGCTGTCATCGCGCGTATGGCGCTGTCTTCTATGCACTCCACCTGTCTTCCGCACCGTGTGCCTTCTTCCGATTGGTGTTTTCTTTCTATTGCATCCAGCTGTCATCTACCGCATTCCATTTTGTGGGTATAAATAGAGGCCAGATCAAAACTTGATTTTAAGTGATTTTAATAGATTTTGGATGGTTAAACATGCTTAATACTAATCAAAACATGATTATTTATGTTTATATGAGATTAAATCGTGATCAAACTCTCATAAAATTTAAGTTTACCTTAGGGATTGACTGGAACAAGGAAGAACACTGCAGGTTTTTGAGTTGGTTTGACAAAATATTTGCAAAATATATAGTAACTAGTATTTCGACCCCCGCAACAAACCATAACCAAAGCGTAGATCTTGGTGATCGAGAGTCGATCGAATAGTAAATCGTGTTGTTTTGTTGTTATTGAAACACCAATTTGATTTTTGATCTATTACTTCTGGAAATTCTAAAATCGATCAAAATCTGCTAAGAAATGTACGTTGCTTCACTGAATCATATTACATTGTTGTATACAGGGAAAAAAAGGGGGTGCATCGCATATATTCGCAGGGATATGCATATTTTTGAGTCAGTTAAACGTTAACGGGTATAACCCAATTTAGCATCAAACCCAAATCTGAACGACAATACTTTGAAGCCATTTGAAAGGTTAAACGATCTGATATCTGTTCCCACATCTACACTTAAACCTTTGCTAGAAACCAATTGATTAAACCCATGTGAATCACCCAAATTTCTGATGTCTTTAATAAATAAGCATCACCAATACAATGAGCATACAAAAATTAAAATAACAAAATTCTAAGTAGTTGAATAGTTGTATCATCTTTTGTAGCCAGACTTGAAAGTTGAAACTAATGATAATCTTACAGTAACTTAGCATATGCAAAAGAATGGTGATATCCACAACACAAATGGCTGATTTCATATTCATAATAAAAATATAATTTAATATAGTCACGCACTGCCTTGCTTTTGAGAGTATTTTCCTCTTTGTTTCCTTTTCATATATCTTAAACCATTCCATTATGCTACTGTGATAGGCATCATGGTCAAAATTAGAGCCAAGAGCTTGCACGAAGAAAAATATTAGGTTTGATTATAGCTATGCAATTATAATGTTTTATGAATAATTTTTACGAATGAAAATCGTTCCCGAAGACCAGCCATCCCTTGAGGCCTCAAAATGAATTCCATCTTCCTCCATAAAGTCCTGTTGTAGAACATGTTCAGTTTATTGATGTGGTTTAACTTAATGATTGGTGATTCGAAAACCTCATAGATATAAATTTTAACCCTTAAGTGAGTAATCTAAGTGCATTCTGTATGAGAAAGAAAGAAAACAAATACACCAAAAATATCGAGGATTCACAATTTTTAATGTCAAAATAAGTTATAGGCATTTAATTGA
Source organism: Bidens hawaiensis (assembly GCF_021521415.1). Classification (NCBI taxonomy): domain Eukaryota; kingdom Viridiplantae; phylum Streptophyta; class Magnoliopsida; order Asterales; family Asteraceae; genus Bidens; species Bidens hawaiensis. Next base: position 110,553 of record NW_027495442.1, read on the forward strand.
ACACCTTATGAGCATAACTAAAAGAATGCACCGAGGGAAATCTAATTCAAAACAACAAACAACGAAATTGAATTCGTAACTTTTCATTAGACACTTTCCTAAACTGATCCTTACAATGATCAAAAATAAATTTATACAAACACAAAGTAAGATCAAAAAGTAATTCTTAACAACATGAATGATAGATGATTACCTTAAATTCTGGCCACTTTCACACATCGAAGATTGCTGTCTTCGCACGCTTAAATGGGGAAAAAATTTACACCGGCTCTGCGATCCGATCTCTACCTTTAATGATCGGATGGATTTCATTAAATCGGTTTCGTATGTCGTTCGCTTCGTCTCTCTCTCTTTCAATTTATTTATGAACGGTGACCCTGAGATGAGATGATGAAAATCGATTAAGGGTTTGGTGGTGGTGCTGAATTCGTGGCAACTTTAACTAAGACGAAACAAAATCAAAACCTGAAGATGTTGCAAATGGAAAATGTAAAGAAGAAAAGTTGGAGCTGTGGTTGTAATTTTACGGTGTGGGCGACGAAGAAGGAAAATGAAATGGTGGTCTCGCTTTCACTTTCCTCATAAAAGGGCCACGTATAGCTTATACTGGATTGAAGGAAAGAAAGAAAGAAAGAAAATCAGCACACGTGGTGTAGTAGCCTGGTTGTACAATAAAAACAACCAAAGTTACAATTTAAGTGCATAAGGAACAACATATGAAGTTCAATGTACAATAACTGAAGCAGAAAAATAAAGGAACAGTGTAATTGAGAGACTGACAGAAGTTCTTATTTATAATATATATATATATATATATAATCAGGTTATATAAAAAATTAACATAGGGAGGGGACTGTATTTGCAGACGGAACTCCCTAGGCCACTCTAGGGCCTTCCTTTCAACCCAATACGTCTTGGTTTTCATGCCAAACTTGAATCTCGGTCCAAAATTTAGTTCGGGTTCGGTTTTTCGCAAAAAAACTAGTTTGGGTGCGAGAAACAGCGCGAAAACGGACGTTTTTTTGACTTATTTTTGCAAAATAATAAAACATATTAAATGGTTGTAAAAACTCAAAATATTTTCATGGATTGCTTAAAACATCTTATAAGTGTTCTATATATACTTTTTTGGCTTGACAGATGCTACAATGCTCGTTTTGATGTTAACGATTGCGTTTAAACTCATAGCGTATTGTTAAACCAAACCTTTTTAGTTTAAATGGTTTTATACGTACTGGGTCTTAATATCAATATGTTAGCCACTATATATATATATATATAGTGGCTAACATATTGATATTAGCCATTTCTCATGAATGAGTGTTAATCATAAATCTTGATTTGTTGAGTTAAAGTGACAAGCCATTTCTCATCAAAGGATAATTGCAAAATAATCATATAATTTACTAAAACTAAATCACATATTTAATATAATCATAAAGTAAAACAAAGTTTCTTCATAGAAATTAGATGGTAAATGGAGTTTTAGCTCATGATGAGCATAGTTATGAACATCAAATGAGATGAAGATAATAAACACATGATTAAACTATAACAATCTAACCAAATATGGATGAATATTTCTTCTTTAATAATGATAGATGATGATGATGATGACCTCCAAGCCTTCAAACTCCCCACAAGATCTTCAATGTAAGTGTAAAATGGGTGTTTTATAAGTGAATCTCGTATAGAATTCTCTCCAAGTACACCAAGTAAATGCAACATGCACCTCTATTTATAGGCTGTCTGGGCAATCATGCACGGCCCCGTGTCTAGTGAGGCACGCCCCCCGTGTCCAAATGCTCTGTCGGATGGTACATGATGACTCACCACGGGGGTGTGCTTTGTGAGGCACAACCCCTTGTTTTTGGGTGTCAGTTATATATTCTTTTATCTTTTCTGGAAAGGTGACCAAGGCCGCATGTTCCCTAAAACACGACCCCGTGTCCAACTCTCCAGTATTTTGTCTTTTCTTGCAGATTTTTGTCTTTTCTTGCACAGGAAATCATGGGGGCGTGTTCCATGAAGTATGGTGGTACGTTTTGCTGTTTTCTTTGATTTTTCTTTGCATTTTCATTCGTTTCTTATTTGAAGCTTGGATATACCTGAAAATATATTTTTACATGATAAGTAGTTATTTGAACTATATTATTCGATAAAAGTTGCAGTTTTAGAGATTATTTGATGCTTAAAAGAAGTATAATTTTATATACATCAAACATCCCCACACCTAAACCTTGCTTGTCCTCGAGCAAGCTAATCATAAATATTCTATAAAAATAACAAGCCAGGACCATAGCTTAAACATCCCCAAAAGTGCTCCAATAAAATGGGAACAAAATAACCAACTTTAAATCATAGGAATATATGTAGTGATATATAAAAGGGTGATTTTGTTTTTATAAGCTTCTGTTTATGTAAAACGTCACGTTCTCACAATGTTCACACACACACTCGGCTTTATATCTGATCATACAAGTGATGTATGTATACGAACACTCTTAGCCAAAATGTGACCAGTGATAATAAGCTTGCAATGTGTTCAAATACCCCCCTTCGTGAAGGGTTGCATAAATCAGAAGGTAATAGGCGTTGGTGGTTGGTTTTGTGAGAGTAGGGATTTGGTGATTTTTGGTGGTTCAAGGGTTAAGGTGAATATGGTAAATACAACTTCTGCTGATTATCGGGAGTCTCAAAATGTCTTCAATGGTCTAGCTCCTTATCTCCCAATTGCTGAGGTGAAATATATATATATATATATATATATATATATATATATATATATATATTGTTCACAAACCTTGCGACTCTTTTAAGGTCAGATGGTCAAGACCAGTTTTGTCAAAGATGTGGATAAGTTCATCCTCAATCATGTTCTGAACATAACTTCCAACTCTAATGGATCATTCGTCTTTGAGCCTAATAGCACCCTCTCTCATTAGTTCGGTATATTCATATTGAGCCTGAGTTTGAATTTTTCTACATCTTCTTCCGTGGCACCAGTTTCTGCATCCTAAGCATCGTTCATATCAATTTGCTCTTCTTTTCAATGCACTTTTCGAAACACTACAAAATGGTGGCCTTTGTTCGTCTTGGCGCCACTTTTTCCTCACCTCATTGCTAAAGAGAAATCGTTGAACACTGAATAGGTAAAAATGGTAACATAGGTGTATAAAATATAACGTTAATTATATATACAAGTATATGAATGTTTATTTGTATTATGTGTATTTATTGAACTATAATTAATATTCTCATTTATTATAATTAATATTATCAAGAATTGTTATTAATATACTAACCTTTGTGCAGAACGATGTCGAGGACTAGGGAATTTACAACTGATCAAACACCCACACTGTCTAGTGCAGAGGATGAACCAGAATAAGACACAGAGGAGGATTCGGAGGATGAAAGTGAGGGAGACGATGCCATTCCATATGAGGCACCTGATGATGAGCCTGACTTATTAAGCTATAGGTGTGATAGCTACTCTCCAAGGATATCGCCTATACATGATATAGGAGCCACCGGTACTTATCATTCACCTTCAAGAGCTCCTAGATCTTCCACACCATCACCACACCACACCACGGTGGCTACACCCACTCATAGGGCTAGTCAGACTGCCCATACTAGTACACCACCACCTGACCGTATACCTTCCCCACCCAGACCGACCTATCCTAGGGGAAGAACCTCACACATCCAGGTTACCGAGATACCTCTCCTTGCCTAGGGTACACCCACACCCGAATAGGGACCTCCTCATTTCACCGACCCAACCTGGTTAGGAGTACCGACTGATCAGGTAGTAGAGCACACTATGGCGATAACCACCAACATCCAGAGGAGACGTGAGCTATATGATTGTATGTTGGATATGCAACCGGTAGTGATGAACTTGCAGCGATCAAATGCTCATTCTCGGTGGTTTTTGGACAGGTTGGCAACCCAGGTATGGGTTTGTCAGGCTGTTATTACAGCCTTAGTGGCTGTTTGTGTTTGGTTGTTATACTATAGAAATATGTATGGTTAGAGATAGTAGTATGGTTGGTTGTACATAGTCTTTTGATACCCCATGCAACACTTGTACTAGCATGTTGTGCTAACATGGAGGATGTTTATGACTTACTATTACTACAAGAACTGACCCTTATCGAGTTAAGTCTCTACGTCACTCAGTGAAAACTTTTGGTACGCATACTTAAGTGCTGGCCTATATCAGGTTAAGCCTATGCGCTTATTTTGGATGCATATGTACAACAACAGTTATGTATAATACAAATGTGTTCTTTGGCATAGTTTTGTGTTTATGATTATGATTATTCTGGTAATGTACTTTCTATGGTGGGAATGATGCTATATATATATATGGATGTTGTTATAGAATGGCCCCGAAGAAAGCTAACACTATGTATGAGGCGGATGTAACGATTCCGGCAAAATCAGGTATACCCTAACCGGTATATACTATTTATGTGTTATTTAATAATGAATATGTGAATTATGATGCGTTTATACAAGTATGTATGATTCATAGTACGAATTATACTCGATTATACAGTTAATCGTATTGGAAATACGATTAACCGATTATTATTGAAGCCCGAACGATCGGGGATTGCATTATAGACGAAATATATATTATTTAGTGATGTTTGCGAAGTATTAAAGCTTCAGGATAAGTAAATTAAAGCACAGAAAAATGATTTCGATTTAATGGTACGTCGGTACGTTAAACGAAACCTTTAATACCAAACCGAGCAAGAGACGATCGATCAAGCCGAAAAAGATGCACAATTATTAATACTATGATGTTTTAAGTTAATAAATGTCATGATTTAAGTTTTTAAATCGGTTTTATATAAATTTCATTTTTAAGCCGAAAAACGACCGTTTTAGCCTCGTTTTAAGCCGAATTAAACGTTTAATCGAAAAACGAACTGAACCAGATTATCCAAAACATTATCCAGATTACGAGAATCTGAATATGTGGCCACAAATGAAGTTGTGGGACCCACCCCACCCTCCAAGTTGGTCCGATCGGACCACATTACATCAAACAACATTTCATTTTCTTTTTTCACAAACCCAACTCAACCATCTTCATTTCTCTCAATAACTCCATCCAAAAACCGACAATTCTAGCAAGAAAAACCGAGGTAAAAATTGTGTTATGTACGTGTTTATGTTCGTTTATTGAGTTCTCTTTCAAGAAAATGAGGTTTCCAAGTGAAAAAGGGTGAAAACCCGAGATGGAACCGATTCTTGCATGATCAAGTGATGTATACGGGTTATACAAGGGATCTTGGTCCAAGAAAGGAGCTAAACGAACCAAAAACGAATTTTTACGGTTAAATCTTTGTTTTTAAAGCATAACCGAAACCATGAAAGAAATGGCTTGATTGTGGGTGTAACTTGCTTGGTGTGGTGTTATTGTGCTTGTAGGTGTTGTATCTAGTTGCTAGCAAGGGCTAGAAAGCGAGATTCTTGCGGTTTGGAGCTAGAAACTCAAGGTAGTTCGGTTTTTGTATAAGGGTTGTGATTTGGACAGATTGTGTTTCGTGTAGAGTTAGGTCATGAAATTTTACAGGGATGATCTACACATGAAAATATGAGTTCTGTGAATTTTTGGTAATGTTTGGATAAAGGATGAATATTTGGTGAATTTAATGCTCGGTTTTGGCCAAAAATGGTGAAAAATAGTTAAATATCATGAAAAATTCTGGAAAATTGCAGATAAGCTTTTTATAACATGTATAAGCCACACACAAAATTTGAGGTCATTTTGAGAAGTCTAAGTAGGCTTTTCGGTTTTAGTGAAAATGGCATTTAAAAAGGGATTTTGGTTCTGGAAAAATTACAGGGGACTATGGAGATGCAGGGGTCATCCAGGAAAAATTTGGGATTTTTCTAAGATCGTTTGGTATTTACGACATATTTAGTGTTTAAATGGTGTTTAAAAATTGATAAATAAATGTTAAATATAAAAATTAATTCTGGAAATATTTTTATAAAATTTCCTACTGTCAAAAAGTGATTTGTGCAAAATTTCAAGATCCGAGACTAAACGGATAATTATTTGTGCTAAAACAAACTTTTAAAACTTAAAACGCGTAAACTGGTAAAGTTCGCATAAGCGAGCTGACTGGTGTATAAAAACCCTAAAAATGAACTATTTTCATATAATTGAGTTAAACAAGTAAAAATGAATCATCCGAAAATAAGTTGGATGATTTGAGTGTTTTTAACCTATTTAACAGTTTCCGGTACGATAATGACGGAAACGAGTCCCGCGGCCAATCGGGACATCTAAACCGAGCCCTAATTTCACAACTTAGTTAAATTATCAATTAACAACTATTTTCGGGTCGTATGTGACCAAACTCATTTTTGAAACATAAAAATGGATAACCGTGCTAGGCACGCAAAACGGGAAAAATGACTAATAGTAAATCTAACTAGTGAACTCTAAACGATATCACAATCTGAGTCCGGTGAAGTGTTTCTGGGTTAACATTGCCCCCAGAACGGGTACAGTACTGGGTTAACTGTGTCCCCAGATGTACCGGTTAACACGGTTAAAGTTATGTTAATAGTGATTGTATAGTAACGAACTTAGGGATCGTATTACAGATTTGGACTAGTAGCTGGAGTGTTGTATTACTAATTTGCCTACGATAAGGTGAGTTTCACGAGCCCCTTTTTCTGAATTGTTTTCAAATATTTTCCCGGGGCGGAAAGCATGTTACTGATAAAATGTTTAAGTACATACCGAACGCATGAATTTGCGTGTATTTATAAGTATTTGATTGTACGGGAATCGTACGGAATGGGTACATTACTGGGTTAACAGTGTCCCCAGATGACCCTGGAAGTGTTTCTGGGTTAACATTGCCCCCGGAATGGGTACAGTACTGGGTTAACAGTGTCCCCAGAAGTCTCTAGAAGTGATTCTGGGTTAACATTGCCCCCGGAATGGGTACAGTACTGGGTTAACAGTGTCCCCAGATGTCTCTAATATATGATTATCATAATGGTTTATCACTGTTTATTTAAATTAGTGAAACTCACCAACTATTCGTAGTTGACCCGTTTTCTTTACATGCTTTCTAGGTACTCCCAAACTGGAGTAAGTGCTACATGCTTGATGATGCGTGCTATTTGTGGAAGTTTAGTGATCGTTTTGTATTAAATATGATAATGTAATGTTGGAAAAACTTATGTGCTATCGCCTAGACGGGAACTAAACTCGGAACAAATGTAATATGATGTAAATTAATGTAGTGGTGTTTTCTTTATAAGCAATGCTGTTGATATCAGATGTGTCTGTTGCATCCCGTGTACGTTTCCGCTGCGGTTACGGGGTGTTACAGAACTTGGTATCAGAGCCATTGGTTATAAATGAATTAGGATGTCTTTAAAAGATACCTAAAATATAACCAGTAGCTCAAGTATTATAGGATCTGAATATCAACTAATAATATATAGTGACGAGATCTGGATGAACTTGGATGGACAAGTGAGTTATTATGGTCCGGAACATAATAACAGACTTGTCCGAACGAGGGAATTCAGGGGAAGTCACGGATAACATTAATAGGTAAAATCGGCAACATATGTGTAAGTATATGGTAGTATTTTTATGTGACAAGGTTGTATAAATGTTTGTATATTAATTTAATTATGATTTACATTATGGAAGGAACTATATGTTTGCTAACTTGTGTACAGGTAAGGATGTCAAGATCTCGAAGTTTATCAGTAGAGGAGGACCCGGAGGAGGCCAGTTCCGGGGACTCTAGGAGTGTACGCTTAGCTTCCAGCACCGAGCCTACTGAGACTAGCCATAGGAGTGCTAGCTTGTCCTCCCCTGCTAGGGTTACCAGATCTCCCACCCCACCCGCACCACAGGTCGCCCTTACCCCTCCCAGACCCGGTCCCCGCCTCACGGCACGGATCAGTGTCCCATATGTCCCACCTACCTTTACCCCACCCAGATCCAGTTACTATAGGGGCGAGTCCTCCCGCCCCCAGCCCGGGCCTGTGCCTCCACCCGTGTGGGGTACCCCCAGGCCGGTGAGGGATGAGCGCCCCTCCGTCGAGGCTGTGTGGCTCCGAGTGCTCACCGAGCAGATGAATGAGCACACCACCGCCTTGACAGTGGGTATTCAGAGGAGGAATCACTTGGCAGATTGCATACTGGACAGCCAGCATGCGATCACGCAGCTGAGGAGGGAGGACGCATACTCCCAGTGGATGATGGACCGGATGGAAACACGGATCCGGGGTTTGATGGTAGTGTTAGTGGGGATGGTGGCAGTGTTGGTGTGGTTGGTATACCACCGTGTTTAGATCATGTTAGGGTGGTAGTAGTCATGGGCCGCCTTTTGATACTCTGTGTTAGCAGTTAGTGACGATGCTAACATAGAGTGAATCTTGGGTAGTTATAATACAGTCACTAGCCCATAGGGGGTCTTTTTTTTGGGATACCATTGTAGATATTTTGATGTATCATTCAAGCACTGACCCATAGCGGGTTATGTCGAAATGATGCCATTGTAGAACTGATGTATGAAAACTTAATCTATGGGCTAACGTTAATGTAATGTGTACTGATAATTATGTAAAATGTACTAATGTTTATTAATGAATGGAATATGTGTTGTGTATCGAAGTTGGAATTTGTATTAATTATATGTATTTTTCTTAATGTTGTGTAGAATGGCACCTAAACGGTCAGCTCAAATGTCAGAAGTGGATGTGAGTCGTCTGATTGCTCGACAGTTAGAGGCGGCGATACCGGATATAGTATCGCGCATCGCCGCCAGTATTAACAATACGACCAATCCAGATCCTGCGAGCAATCAAACGACCACCAATAATGCTGGGGAACAAAATGTTAATCCTCCACCGAGCGGTAACCCGATTCCGAGTAATGACGCGCCGCCTAGGGTGGTCGTTACAGACAGTAATGGCCCTATACCCAGTGTAGAAACGAACCGCACTGAACCGACTCCTGCAACAAGGGGATGTTCAATTAAAGATTTTATGTTGTGCAAGCCCCTAGAATTTAGCGGGTCGGAGGGACCCAATGGGTTGGTTAAGTGGATTGAGAAAATAGAGTCGGTTGTGAACATCAGTAACTGCCCTGAGGAGTACATTGTTAAGTATGCTACCTGCACGTTCACGGACCATGCCTTGACATGGTGGAACACAATAGTGCAAACTCGCGGTCAGGCAGCGACAAACCGCATGACTTGGGCAGAACTCAAAGCCCTTGTACTGGAACATTTCTGCCCGAAAAACGAACTGCAGAAGTTAGAAAACGAGTTGTGGAACTTGGAGATGCAGGGGGCAGACCACTTGGGTTATACGAACCGATTTAATGAATTTTCGCGATTGGTGCCGTGGTTGGTCACCCCTGAGTCAAAGAGGGTGGAGCGTTATATATGGGGACTAACTCCAGTAGTAAGGAGTATAGTCAACGCTGGGGGACATCAGACGTTTGAGGGTGCGGTGACGCAAGCTGGTATTGTCACATACGATTTCGTGAGGAGTGGGTCACTGAAGGTGGCAGGAGAGTCTGCCGGAGGAAAGCGAGGTACGTATGATAATAGGACCCCGGGGAAGCAGCAAGACAAACGTGCTAGGCCCGCTGCCCAGAAATACGCCATGACTAGTTCAGGCGGAAGGCAAGAACCGCAGAAGGGAACGTTTCCTAAGTGTGGGAAATGCGGTTACCACCATGGGGGCGTGTGCAAAGAGGTGGTGTGCCACCGGTGTGGCAGGGAGGGACACTACGCACCAAGATGTAGGGCAAACCTGAACAACCTGAACCAACAACCGCAACCTATCTGTGCGCAGCCATTTAGGACCCAACCAGCCCGACAACAAAACCCACAAGGAAACCAAATGATGACCACTAGCCGTGCTTGCTTTGAATGCGGCAGCACAGATCACTTCAAGAGATACTGCCCGAGACTGAACCAAGGAGGAAGTGGGAGGCAAACCATGGGTCAGGCATCGTCGTCCAATCCGGCGAGAGGCCGAGCTTTTGTGATGGGGGCGAACGAAGCACGCCAGGACCCCAGCGTAGTGACAGGTACATTCCTCGTCTCTGATCATTACGCTTCTGTATTATTTGATACATGCGCCGATAGAAGTTTTGTTTCCGTTAAATTCCTATCGATAGCAAACCTTCCGATTAGTGAACCCATAGAACCTTATACCGTAGAAGTCGCTAACGGTAAAACCATGATAGTTAATCAGATAGTTCAGAATTGCCCTTTTGTTCTGAACGATCAATCCTTCCTGATTGACTTATTACCGGTAGAATTAGGTAGTTTTGACGTGATAGTGGGAATGGATTGGTTAGCACGTAACAAAGTGGAAATAAACTGTGAAAAGAAAATCGTCAGGATCCGGGTGTCGGATGACGAAGAGGTGTTAGTGCAAGGAGAGAAGTCAGGCACAATGATACCATTTATATCCCACCTCAAGGTGTTAAAATATATACGCCAGGGATGCGTGGCGTATCTAGCAAGCTTGACGGCCACAGATTCCGATGAGAAACGGGTGGATGATATCCCGGTGGTATGCGAGTTTCCACAAGTTTTCCCAGAAGAACTTTCTGGATTACCGCCAACCCGACAGGTCGAATTCAGAATCGATCTATTACCTCAAGCTGGCCCTGTTGCTAAGGCACCCTACCGACTTGCACCGTCCGAGATGCAAGAATTATCCAATCAGTTGCAGGAATTATTGGATAAAGGATTTATACGTCCTAGTTATTCCCCGTGGGGTGCACCTGTATTATTGGTGAAAAAGAAGGACGTGAGCCTTAGAATGTGCATTGATTACAGGGAGTTGAACAAGTTAACCATTAAAAATAGGTACCCTCTTCCTCGAATTGATGACCTGTTTGACCAGCTGCAAGGTGCGAGCTATTTCTCAAAAATCGATCTTAGATCGGGATACCATCAGGTTAGAATTCAGGAAGAGGATATCCCAAAAACCGCATTCCGGACTCGCTACGGCCATTACGAGTTCTTAGTTATGCCTTTCGGGCTAACGAATGCGCCGGCAGTGTTCATGGACCTCATGAATCGAGTCTGTAAACCCTACCTCGACAAATTCGTCATCGTGTTTATTGACGATATTTTGATTTACTCGAGAAGTAAAGAGGAGCACGAGCAACACCTAAGAATAATTTTAGAGCTCCTGAATCAGGAGAAGTTGTATGCAAAATTCTCCAAGTGTAACTTCTGGTTACAGGAAGTGCAGTTCCTCGGTCACGTTGTAAACCATCAAGGAATACACGTTGATCCAAGTAAAATTGAAGCAATTAAGAATTGGCAAGCGCCTAAAACGCCAAAGGAAATCCGCCAATTCTTAGGCTTAGCTGGATATTATCGTCGATTTATAGAGAACTTTTCCAGCATCGCCCAACCTTTAACTATCCTGACTCAAAAGGATCGAAAGTATGAATGGGGAGAAGAGCAGGAAACGGCGTTTCAAACGTTAAAGCAAAAATTGTGCCAAGCGCCGATTTTAAGTCTCCCCGAAGGAGACGATGGTTTTGTCGCGTATTGTGACGCATCTCGTAGAGGGTTAGGATGCGTGTTGATGCAGAATAATAAGGTTATAGCCTATGCTTCCCGACAGTTAAAAGTACACGAGAAAAATTACACGACTCATGACTTAGAACTGGGAGAGGTTATCTTCGCACTTAAAATCTGGAGACATTATCTCTACGGTACAAAGTGCACCATCTTCACCGATCATAAAAGTTTGCAACACATATTTGATCAGAAAGAACTAAATATGAGGCAACGAAGATGGGTCGAGTTGTTGAGCGATTATGACTGTGACATCCGTTATCACCCCGGCAAGGCTAACGTTGTAGCCAATGCCTTGAGTAGGAAAGATCGGGTTAAGCCATTTCGAGTGCGAGCGTTGGGGTTGATAGTCCAGTCGAACCTTTCGGACCTGGTTCGAGTCGCTCAACGTGAGGCGTTGAAAGAGGAACAATTGGAAATAGAGGGACTTTACGGCAATGAGAAGAATTTCGAACAGCGCGTGGACGAAATTCTCTATTTCAAAAGTCGGATTTGGATCCCGACCCTCCATGATCTGCGTGAATTAATCATGGACGAAGCACATAGATCAAAATATTCCATACATCCGGGATCGGATAAGATGTACAAGGATGTGAAGGAGTTCTACTGGTGGCCGGGTATGAAAAAGGATATCGCAACGTATGTCGGTAAATGTACGACTTGTGCGAGAGTTAAGGCAGAGCACCAGAAACCCTCGGGAATGTTACAACAACCGGAAATTCCCGAATGGAAGTGGGAGCAAATCACGATGGATTTTGTGACACATCTTCCTAAAACGTCCCGGGGACATGATGCAATTTGGGTAATCGTGGATCGATTAACCAAATCGGCACATTTTATCCCGATTAGAAATAATTATAACACAGAGAGACTTGCGAAGATTTATATAAATGAAATTGTGTCTCGTCATGGGATACCCATCTCAATCATCTCCGATCGGGATAGCCATTTCACCTCCAAGCTTTGGCAAGCTGTGCAAGAAGCGCTGGGAACGCGTATTGATCTAAGCACAGCTTACCACCCTCAGACCGATGGTCAGTCTGAGAGGACCATCCAAACCCTGGAGGATTTGCTTCGTGCATGCGTACTGGATTTTAAGGGAAATTGGGATCAACATCTCCCACTCGTTGAATTTTCCTATAATAACAGTTACCATAGCAGTATAAAGGCAGCGCCTTACGAAGCATTGTATGGTCGGAAGTGCCGATCACCACTCTGTTGGACTGAAGTGGGCGACACTCAGGTTATTAGATCAGACCTGGTCCAGGAAACGACCAGCAAAATCCTTGAAATCAGGAGCAATCTGAAGGCCGCGCGGGATCGGCAAAAGAGTTATGCCGATGCCCGTAGAAAACCGTTGTCGTTTGAGAAAGGCGATAAAGTGTATTTGAAAGTATCACCTTGGAAGGGTGTAGTCAGATTTGGAAAGGCGGGGAAGTTAGCCCCGAGATATATTGGACCCTTCAATATTACTGCAAAAATCGGTCCCGTAGCGTACCGATTAGAACTACCCGATGAATTGAGTGCAGTTCACAACGTGTTTCACGTATCGAACTTGAAAAGATGTCTGGCGGATGAGACATCGGTGTTACCTTTAGAGGGTGTTCAAATAAATGATAAACTCAACTTCGTAGAGGAACCCGTAGAAATACTAGACGGAAAAATCAAGCAACTTAGACACAACAAGATTTCCTTGGTCAAAGTTAGATGGAATTCGCAACGAGGCCCAGAATATACCTGGGAGCGAAAGGACGAATTCCGGAAGAAATACCCCCATCTATTTCCTCAAAAAGAAGTAGTCATCGCGTAAAAATTTCGAGGACGAAATTTCTTTTACGGGGGGAGAATGTAACGATTCCGGAAAAATCAGGTATACCCTAACCGGTATATACTATTTATGTGTTATTAATAATGAATATGTGAATTATGATGCGTTTATACAAGTATGTATGATTCATAGTACGAATTATACTCGATTATACAGTTAATCGTATTGGAAATACGATTAACCGATTAACGGTTATTGAAGCCCGAACGATCGGGGATTGTATTATAGACGAAATATATATTATTTAGTGATGTTTGCGAAGTATTAAAGCTTCAGGATAAGTAAATTAAAGTACAGAAAAAGGATTTCGATTTAATGGACGTCGGTACGTTAAACGAAACCTTTAATACCAAACCGAGCAAGAGACGATCGATCAAGCCGAAAAAGATGCACAATTATTAATACTATGATGTTTTAAGTTAATAAATGTCATGGTTTAAGTTTTTAAATCGGTTTTATATAAATTTCATTTTTAAGCCGAAAAACGACCGTTTTAGCCTCGTTTTAAGCCGAATTAAACGTTTAATCGAAAAACGAACTGAACCAGATTATCCAAAACATTATCCAGATTACGAGAATCTGAATATGTGGCCACAAATGAAGTTGTGGGACCCACCCCACCCTCCAAGTTGGTCCGATCGGACCACATTACATCAAACAACATTTCATTTTCTTTTTTCACAAACCCAACTCAACCATCTTCATTTCTCTCAATAACTCCATCCAAAAACCGACAATTCTAGCAAGAAAAACCGAGGTAAAAATTGTGTTATGTACGTGTTTATGTTCGTTTATTGAGTTCTCTTTCAAGAAAATGAGGTTTCCAAGTGAAAAAGGGTGAAAACCCGAGATGGAACCGATTCTTGCATGATCAAGTGATGTATACGGGTTATACAAGGGATCTTGGTCCAAGAAACGAGCTAAACGAACCAAAAACGAATTTTTACGGTTAAATCTTTGTTTTTAAAGCATAACCGAAACCATGAAAGAAATGGCTTGATTGTGGGTGTAACTTGCTTGGTGTGGTGTTATTGTGCTTGTAGGTGTTGAATCTAGTTGCTAGCAAGGGCTAGAAAGCGAGATTCTTGCGGTTTGGAGCTAGAAACTCAAGGTAGTTCGGTTTTTGTATAAGGGTTGTGATTTGGACAGATTGTGTTTCGTGTAGAGTTAGGTCATGAAATTTTACAGGAATGATCTACACATGAAAATATAAGTTCTGTGAATTTTTGGTAATTTTTGGATAAAGGATGAATATTTGGTGAATTTAATGCTCGGTTTTGGCCAAAAATGGTGAAAAATAGTTAAATATCATGAAAAATTCTGGAAAATTACAGATAAGCTTTCTATAAAATGTATAAGCCACATACAATATTTGAGGTTATTTTGAGAAGTCTAAGTAGGCGTTTCGGTTAAACGAGTTCTAGGGTTATCTAGCTCGGTTTTAGTGAAAATGGCATTTAAAAAGGGATTTTGGTTCTGGAAAAATTACAGGGGACTATGGAGATGGCAGGGGTCATCCAGGAAAAATTTGGGATTTTTCTAAGATCGTTTGGTATTTACGACATATTTAGTGTTTAAATGGTGTTTAAAAATAGATAAATAAATTTTAAATATAAAAATTAATTCTGGAAATATTTTTATAAAATTCCCCACTGTCAAAAAGTGATTTGTGCAAAATTTCAAGATCCGAGACTAAACGGATAATTATTTGTGCTAAAACAAACTTTTAAAACTTAAAACGCGTAAACCGGTAAAGTTCGCATAAGCGAGCTGACTGGTGTATAAAAACCCTAAAAATGAACTATTTTCATATAATTGAGTTAAACAGGTAAAAATGAATCATCCGAAAATAAGTTGGATGATTTGAGTGTTTTTAACCTATTTAACAGTTTCCGCTACGATAATGACGGAAACGAGTACCGCGGCCAATAGGGACATCTAAACCGAGCCCTAATTTCACAACTTAGTTAAATTATAAATTAACAACTATTTTCGGGTCGTGTGTGACCAAACTCATTTTTGAAACATAAAAATGGATAACCGTGCTAGGCACGCAAAACGGGAAAATGACTAATAGTAAATCTGACTAGTGAACTCTAAACGATATCACAATCTGAGTCTGGTGAAGTGTTTCTGGGTTAACATTGCCCCCAGAACGGGTACAGTACTGGGTTAACTGTGTCCCCAGATGTACCGGTTAACACGGTTAAAGTTATGTTAATAGTGATTGTATAGTAACGAACTTAGGGATCGTATTACAGATTTGGACTAGTAGCTGGAGTGTTGTATTACTAATTTGCCTACGATAAGGTGAGTTTCACGAGCCCCTTTTTCTGAATTGTTTTCAAATATTTTCCCGGGGCGGAAAGCATGTTACTGATAAAATGTTTAAGTACATACCGAACGCATGAATTTGCGTGTATTTATAAGTATTTGATTGTACGAAAATCGTACGGAATGGGTACATTATTGGGTTAACAGTGTCCCCAGATGACCCTGGAAGTGTTTCTGGGTTAACATTGCCCCCGGAATGGGTACAGTACTGGGTTAACAGTGTCCCCAGAAGTCTCTAGAAGTGATTCTGGGTTAACATTGCCCCCGGAATGGGTACAGTACTGGGTTAACAGTGTCCCCAGATGTCTCTAATATATGATTATCATAATGGTTTATCACTGTTTATTTAAATTAGTGAAACTCACCAACTATTCGTAGTTGACCCGTTTTCTTTACATGCTTTCTAGGTACTCCCAAACTGGAGTAAGTGCTACATGCTTGATGATGCGTGCTATTTGTGGAAGTTTAGTGATCGTTTTGTATTAAATATGATAATGTAATGTTGGAAAAACTTATGTGCTATCGCCTAGACGGGAACTAAACTCGGAACAAATGTAATATGATGTAAATTAATATAGTGGTGTTTTCTTTATAAGCAATGCTGTTGATATCAGATGTGTCTGTTGCATCCCGTGTACGTTTCCGCTGCGGTTACAGGGTGTTACAGCGGAGGTGGCCGAAATGATTGCTCAACAACTACAAGCAGTGATTCCGACTATAATAGCGCAAGTCACTAGTGGCATACGTGCAAATCATCTGTTAACCAACCGTCAAGCACCGATATCGCCACTAATACTAAACCTCCGTCGGAACGCTAACGCAGCTACATATACTACTATTCCGTTAAAAGCTAATGTAGCTGCAAATGTTGCTACTCTAGTGAATACTAATGCAACTATCGATAATAATAATACCGACCAACTGTTAAAGTCACTGAAACCCTGAAACTGTACCAAACACTAGTAATGTCACGAATAAAACTCCCCCACCGATTATTAATACGACTGAAAACGTCAGTGCTCAACCGAATACAAACAACAGTCATAGCAACCAAGAACCCCCGCATCGGGAGTGCTCGTTTAAACAATTTACGTCGTGTAAACCGACATAATTCAAAGGTACTGAGGGACCCAACGGATTGGTAATGTGGATCGAAAAGATGGAGACTGTAATAAATATCAATAACTGTATGCCAGACTGCATAATTAAGTATGCTACCTCTATGTTTGTTGATCATGCTTTAATGTGATGGAACGCAATTGTACAATCAAGGGGACAAGAAGCAATAAACCATATGACATGGGCTGAACTCAAAACTCTTGTATTATAACATTTTTCCCAAGAAGTGAAATCTGTAGGTTGGAACACGAACTCTGGAATTTAGAAATGAAAGGTGCTGACCATGTGGGGTACACCAATCGTTTTAATGAACTTGCTCGTATAGTGCCCTGGATGGTAACACCTGAACCCAAGTGAATTGAACGCTACATTTTGGGATTGACTACAACAATAAGAAGAGTATATTCAATTCCATAGCCCACCCAACTTTAGAAAGTGTCGTGTGTTACATTCGATCTTACAAGAAGCAGTGTGTTAAGGGTACCGGGGGAATCATCTGGTATAAAACAAACCGATTATACCTCTAGAGAACTGTGACAATCGTCAATTTCAGGTTAACTCCGTTAACTCAACTCCGTCAATTCAAACTTTAGATCACTGAATCTATAACGCACACCTCATTACATTTAAACTAGGGTTTAAATGACGCTTAACACTTACTACATGTGTAGTCTTTCGGGAATTGCACCGAAACGCAAACGAGTTGACGCAAACGATTGGTGAATAAACGAAAAACGTCAAAACAATAATTATGTGTTAGACTTATGTGTTATGTGATAACATGGTATAAACGTTAACTCAATGTGCTAGAACTAGTTATTTAAGCTAGAAAAGTAACATTTGGAAGTTGAGGGACTAAAGTGTAACATGTTATTATAAATAATAACATAAACTAAAACCCTAACACTCTTTCTCTCCCTCCCAAACCCGACGGCAGCTCTATGCCCCCCCTTGCGATCGGCCTCATATACACACATACAATCAAGATTGTTCACGTTTAATCGAAGATTAAGGTGCTAGGAAGGTATAAACAACTATCCTATGCATTCTTCTTGCTTAATTTCGATTTTTAATGGGTTAATTGTGAACCCTAGGTTCCGAAAATTTTCATATATGGTGCTCATATGATTTGTTTGATTTGATGATGTATTGATGATGATTTGATAACTAGTTTTGATATTATTGCATGTTAATTGTTGTGTCTTTGATTTGAGTTCAAGCAAAAACCCTAATCATGTATGTAATGTGTAATTGATGTGCATGGATAGTGATTATGGAGTCTAGAGTGTTATAT
Source organism: Bidens hawaiensis (assembly GCF_021521415.1). Taxonomy (NCBI): domain Eukaryota; kingdom Viridiplantae; phylum Streptophyta; class Magnoliopsida; order Asterales; family Asteraceae; genus Bidens; species Bidens hawaiensis. The sequence continues at coordinate 128,755 of NW_027495442.1, forward strand.
GAACGGATTATAGTCTATAGATGGTTAATATGTTGAGTTTTGTTGCAAACAGTTTCTGGACAGATTGTGTTGTTGATGTTCAATTGACTGTAACGGGGTGTAAATGTAAAAATTGGTTAAGAATATTGATACTACAGTAAACTAGGTTGAGTCTACTTTCTAAAGAATATAAATTTGCAATTTTTTAACGTGTAAAAGTTAACCTTTATGATTTTACAAAAACGTTGTGAAAAGCTGAGTTGTTAGACCTGCTGTTAGGTTGTTTTGTAAATATTATATCTCATGAACTACAAGGCCAAATGGGTTGGTTCCACTTCTGGAAGTTAACTTGTTGAGTTAAGAACCAAACCCAATTGGTCTTGCATTTTTTGGATTTTTCATTTAACAGGAATTTCAAATAATATTCTGTTGCGCATGAATTTGACTGTTATGAGCTTGCTGTAATGTTTTGATCATTATGAGAAATCTATGTGAAATATAAAAATAAAATAAAATATGTTCTGGAAACCTAACACATGCATGCTTTTGTGATGATTTTTGGTAAATTAATTGAGATTCTATGATTGGTGGAATAGTATAATCTTTCAAGTAGAATTTCTGTCTCGGTGAAACTAGCTGCTGAATTTTGTGAAAATGCATGAAACATGATAATTGCTAGTTAATTGTTATGATTTGACCAAATTGCCCCTGTGGGGAATACTTGCTAAATAGTTGTCGCGTTTTGACCAAATTGCCCTTGCGGGGAATAATTGCTAGTTAATTGTTATGTGTGACCAAATTGCCCTTACGGGGAGTAATTGCTAGTGATGTACATTATGAATACATGACACGTAAATAATTGCTCACACATGTAACATATCACAAATACACTTGTTTAAGTCACACACGATTCACAAACGAAACATGAAACATGTTGTGTGCGTAGGTATTATGTGCCGAGTCTAGAGACTCGATAATAGTTCCGACACTTAGAAAATCTCCATGTTGTTTTAGAACGCTAGAGAGAGTTTTTCTGTGACGCGCATCTTGGTGAATTATTTTGGGAATACTTCGCAAACAGTGAGTTTCACGTTTCCCCTTTTAACTCTTTTAAACGATTTTCACTTGGGGGAGAATACATACTCCGAAACGCTTTTAGATTTTGTTATTAGATTATATATCACTTGTAAAGGCTAAGTGGCAAACGAAACAACTGAAGTCCTACACATCGAACCGTTTAGTATTGGATAATAGCGAGTCACTGTTGAGTAGTACTACTGGGTTTGACAAACCCCACCCAACGCTAAACTCGACTGGAGGTCGAGTGGGTGTAATCTTGGCTAAACACATACCATGGTCGGGATAGACCTGGTGGCATGGCAAATGATAAACAGTCAGTTTCGGTGTCGAACACTTAGTAATACTTGTTTTATAGGCTAGCTACCTATAAATATATAATTGATTTAACACTATCTGGTAACGCAAAACGCTTAACGCAAAACGCTGAACTCAAAACGCTTAACGCAAAACGCTGAACGCAAAACGCTGAACGCAAACGCTAAACGCTTTATTTTATATAAACTTGTGAACTCACCAACCCCGTGTTGACACTTTTAGTATGTTATTCTCAGGTAGCCGAGGCGGGTGCGCGGTATAGGATCATGCATTGTTTGAAACGCTTTTGTTTATGCAACCTGATTTTAAACTGTTATTATGGGGTTTTGAGTCGTCCTGCGCGACACAACTTTTATCTTTTGGTTTTTACGCTTCCGCACTTATTTTCATTTAAATGTTTTTATGGTTTGATTATAACTAATGATTCCGATCCTATTAGTTCACACCCTCTGACGGTAAAACTCCGTTAGTGGATTTTGAGGGTGTGACAAGAACAAATGAAACCCCAGAATAAAAGAATTCGTCCTACAACTCAAAGTATGCCCTAACCAATTCCGACACGAAACAATATACGTACAAAGGGTCATTGCCGAAGTGCGGAAAGTGTAATTTGCATCATATTGGTGAATGTCGAACAACCATATGTCAAAGATGTGGAAAGGTTGTGCATTATGCCCCAAGTTGTAGAACTATAATGGATACTCCAAACAGACAATTTTAGACAACCCAACCTCGCCGTCCACAACAACCTAGACCCCAACCAATTCGGCAACAACCTATTCAGCAAACCCCACATACAATGAACCTTCGTACATGTTATGAATGTGGTAGTACAGGACACCTTTGAAGATACTGCCCCAAATTGAACCCTGGTGCAATAGGACGATAAAACCAAGGGCAAGCATCAACCTCCAGCCCAGCTTTGGGACGCACTTTCGTAATTGGATCGGGCGAAGGGCGACATGATCCCAATGTAGTAACAGGTACATTCTTAGCTTCTGATTAGTCTGCTTCCATTTTGTTTGATACGGGCGCTGATAGAAGTTTCGTATCTGTTAACTTTTTATCTTTGGGGAATATGCCTACTAGTAAACTAATAGATCATTATACTATTGAACTCGCTAACGGTAAGTCTATGATTGTTAACCAAATACTTCGTAACTGCCCTTTTTCTTAAACGACCAATCCTTCCTTATCGAGTTACTCCAAGTAGAATTAAGAAGTTTTGATGTGATAGTTGGTATGGACTGGCTAACTAAGTATAAGACAGAAATTGTTTGTAAGGACAAAATTGTTAGAATTCCCCTTTCTAACAATGAAACGATCACCGTACAAGGAGAAAAATATGGTACTTTATTGCCTCTCGTATATCATGTTAAAGCACTAAGATACTTACGCCAAGGTTGTATGGCGTATTTGCAAGTGTAACCATTAAGAAAACTGATGAAAAGCATTTTGAAGACATCCTAGTGGTACGAAAATATTCAGATGTATTTCCCGATGAATTACCTGGTTTACCAGCAACCCGACGAGTTAAATTTCGTGTTGACCTAATTCCAGGATCCGCTCCCATTGCTAAGGTACCTTATTGACTTGCACCTTCTGAAATGTAAGAATTATCAAATCAATTGCAAGAGTTACTAGATAGGGGTTTTATACGACCAAGTTATTCACCTTAGGGAGCACTGGTTCTGTTTGTGAAAAAGAAAGATGGAAGTTTTCAAATGTGTATTGATTACCCTGAATTGAACAAGGTAACCATTAAGAATAGGTACCCCTTTCCTTGAATTGACGATCTATTTGACCAACTTCAAGGAGCAAAATACTTTTCAAAAATTGATCTTAGATCTGGTTATCACCAAGTAAAAATTTGGGAAGAAGATATTTCAAAAACAGCCTTTCGAACTTGGTATGGTCACTATGAATTCCTTATTATGCCTTATGGGTTAACCAATGCACCGACATAATTTATGGATCTTATGAACCGAGTCTGTAAACCCTACCTTGACAAGTTCGTAATAGTGTTCATTGATGACATTCTGATATACTCAAAAAGTAAAGGGGAACATGAGCAACATCTACGGGTAATTCTGGAGATGTAAAGGCTAGAGAAATTATATGCAAAGTAGTCCAAGTGTGAATTTTGGCTACAAGAGGTGCAACTTTTGGGACACATTGTTAACCAACAAGGAATTCAGGTAGATCCTAGTACTTTAGAAGCTATTAAGAATTGGTAAGCGCCTAGGTCACCAAAAGAAATTTGCCAATTTCTGGGATTAAATGGATATTACCGGCGTTTTTTTGAGAATTTTTCTAGCATTGCCCAACCCTTAACCCTATTAACTCAAAAACATCGAGTGTATGCCTGGGGAGAAGAACAAGAAAATGCCTTCCAATTGTTAAAAAAAAAGTTGTGTGAAGCCCCAATACTAACTAATGACTTGGTAGTCTATTGTGACGTATCTCGCAAAGGTTTAGGATGCATACTAATGAAAAGAAATAAGGTGACAACATATGCCTCCCGACAGTTAAAAGTACATAAGAAGAATTGTACCACTCACTATTTGGATCTGGGAGCAGTTATCTTTGCGATTAAGATCTGGAGACATTATTTATATGGTACCAAGTGTACAATTTATACCGACCACAAAAGCCTACAACACATATTTGATCAAAAAGAACTGAATATGAGGCAAATAAGATGGGTTGAACTGTTGAATGACTATGATTATGAAATTAAATACCATCCAAGCAAAGCTAATATAGTAGCCGATGCCTTAAGCTGGAAAGAAAGGATTAAACCTTTGAGGGTATGAGCACTTCAAATGATTGTACAAAGTAGCCTTATCGAGCAAATTCGTATCACCCAAAATGAAGCTTTAAAAGAAGAGTTCTTAGAAAAAGAAATCTCGTATGGAAACGAGAAGAGTTTTGAAAAGAAAACTCATGAAATACTTTACTACAAGAACCAAGTTTGGATTCCAACTCTTCATAATCTTCGTGAATTAATTCTTGATGAAGCGCACAAATCCAAGTATTCTATTCATCCAGGTACTGTTAAAATGCATAAAGACGTGAAAGAATTTTATTGGGGGCCTGGAATGAAGAAGGATATAACCGTGTATGTAAGTAAATGCGCGACTATGTTAAGGCTGAATATCAGAAACCTTCGAAAATGTTACAGCAACTTGAAATACACCAATGGAAATGAGAACATATTACAATGGAATTCGTTACACACCTTTCCAAAACTTCCTGAGGACACAATGCAATTTAGGTAATTGTAGACCGACTAAACAAATATGCAAATTTTCATCCAATTAGTGGTAACTACACTACTGAGAAACTGGGTCCAATATACGTCGATGAAATTGTATCTCGAGACGGTGTACCACTTTCGATTATTTCAGATCGGGATAGTCATTTTATTTCTCATTCTGTCAAGCTGTACAAGAAGCTTTAGGAACCCGAATAGATCTAAATATAGCCTACCACCCTCAAACAGATGGCCAATCCGAAAGAACCATTCAAACATTAGAATATTTGCTTCATGCTTGTGTATTAGACTTTAAAGGGAGTTGAGATCAATACCTCTCACTCATTGAATTCTCTTACAATAATAGTTATCATCGTAGTATACAAGCGGCACCATTCGAAGCATTATCTGGAAGAACATGTAGATCACCACTTTGTTTGACGGTAGTGGGTGATACTCAAGGTACAGGGTCTGATTTGACTCAGAAAACAACCGATAAAATTCATAAGATTAAATAAAAACTGAAAGCCGTCCGTGATCGACAAAAGAGTTATGCCAATGTTCTTAGAAAACCGTTACCTTTTGAAGTTGGCGCCAAGGTGTTTCTTAAAGTGTCCCCATGGAAAGGTGTTATAAGGTTTGGTAAAACTTGTAAATTATTTCCAAGGTACATTGGACCTTTCGAGTTTATTGCTAAAATTGGACCCGTAGCCTACCGACTGGAACTACCTTTGGAATTGAGTTCTATTCACGATGTTTTCCATGTATCGAACTTGAAAAAGTGTTTGACTGATGGAACGGTGATAGTAACACTGGAAGATTTGCAAGTAAATGATAAGTTAAACTTTGTAGAGGAACTAATAGAAATTGTTGACGGGAAAACCAAATAGTTACGACACGACAAAAATTTCGTTGGTAAAAGTTCGGGGGAACTCACAACGATGATCTGAATATACTTGGGAACGAAAGGATGAATTCCGAAAAAAATACCCACACCTATTCCTTAAAAAGAAAAATGACGATACATCGAATTTTAGGGACAAAATTTCTTAACGAGGGGAGAATGTGACATTCGTGAGAAAACGAGGTACACCTTATTTTCTACGTAACGAGTAAACGGTTAACCGGTTAATTCGTATCGAGTATACGATTAACCGAACAATACTGATTATGACCTGGATATACCAGGGGACCATTTACAAGTGGTATAAGAATCATAATAACTAACATATTGATTTTATAGCCCTAACACGTGCACAACCACTTAACCAAAAAGATTTTCGTTTAACTATACGCTGTGAACTTAAACTCGATCGTATGTACCAAAACAAGTATTGTATCATTTGTTAAGCCGAAAAAGACTTATAGTATATGATGTGTTAAGCAATTCGTGAAAATATTTTAGAAATTTACAACGAGCTAGTATGTTTTTCTTATTTTACAAAATTGAGCCGAATCAATCATTTTCGCGCTGTTTGCCGCACCCGAACTAAATTTTGACTTGGGATTTCAATTTGGGCACGCAAAAAGAGCAATAAATAACAAAAGAGGGGCCTAGAACCCTCCCCTTTGTGGCGGCCGCAACTAGGGGGTTCCACCCCATGGTATATCTTGTTGATTTTAGATATTTTGTTGGATCACTGGACACCTATACTTCAAACACACTTCTGGCCAACTTTAACCTTCATTTTTGTGCAACAAAACTTCAAGGTAACACTCAAAATTTTGATGATTTTATGCAAGATCTTGTTTAAATATAAGTAATCATGTTTGATTAGTATAAATCATGTTTAACCATACAAAACCCCATAAAATGATCTAAAAACCTATATTGATCTTAAACATGGTTAGTAATCAGAAACATATGGTTTTTAGGCCAAAAACATGGATTGGAACGCTTATATGGCATTTTTACGGTTTAAAAGTTCGGTTTGATACCCTAACTACCAAGGCTTGGTGATTAGTTATTTATGCTTGTTTTTGTTGTAATTGATCTATGGATAATCTATTTAGCTAACCAAGGACTCAAAAGCTTGAATACAAGGTTAACCGATTGAAAAACCGCAAAGGTAATACCCGAGACACTTGTTTAGGGGCTATTTAGAATTAGATTGTGACCTGATAGTTGTTAGACTATGAAACTTTGCAGAAATATCAGGGATCATATGAATGAGTCCCTGTCCAAACTTGGAAATTCTTTGATAAACCGAGAATATTTGGTGAATTTATTACCGTTTATTGGCGATTTATTATGAAAAACAGCTAAAGTGCTTGAAAAATTATGAAGTTCTGTGGTGAACTCAGAAATGACATTTTAAGATCACAAAGAAAATTTGGGATCAATTGGAGTAATCTAGATATGGTTTTTGCATTTTCGTTTAATTGAGTTTTAACAGCCGAAATATGCGCAAAATGGTAATTTAGACAAAGAGTTAGGTTCTAGAAATTTTACAGGGGTTATTTGATGATATTTTTACCATTTAGAAAATTTATCGGAATTTTCAGGAATTGGTTGGTATGAACGTCTGATTTATCGGTTAGTTATAACCTATAAAACTAATTTTTATAAATAAATAAGTTTATTAATTCTGGAAATATTGTTAAAAAATTCTTCGTATTTTAATTTTTTTATAATTTTTTTTTCATAATTTATATATAATTATATAAATAGTTATAATAATTTAAATGTTTAATTTATATATGTTTTGATAAATCTGCAGCATTTTGTTTAATGAAGTGACTAATATGTCAAACGTTAAAAGAGGTCAAAATATCATAGTTTTGATTGAATTTGATAAAAATGAACTCTTTACGAGATTTCCGGACAATTCGGGTGAATTGTTCGCGTGTTGTACAATCAAGCCCGCATGAAAAAGAAACGAACCATGTGGCCAATCCTTATACTAAAACCCTAATTTTCTTTCATAAATCGAATAATTTTATCAATCAGTATGTTTACTCAAGTTTGTGTGATCTTACCTATTTCCTAAACGTAAACGACCAACTTAGCCAGCACGGAAAATGGTGAAACTGAGGAAATATTGGTTTTAAACATTTCATATCGTACAACGTCACAATCTTAGACTACTGACATGTTCTAGGCATAACAGCCATACCCAGACTAGATATACAACCTGATTCAATTTAATGACTGTACTAGTATTAACAATGCTATAACGATTATAGGAATTGAGCTATAATCGAGGCTTACTATTTACATAAGTGTACTGCTGATACTGTACTACTATAAGGTGAGTTTCATGACCCCATTTATAAATTGTTTTACATACTTTTGGGGTGAAAATCATGGTTACATATATCCATCTATCTATTTATTATGATGTGAATTATCTAACTGCTAACACTGAACAAGTCCCCACCAACACGAGTGATTAACTATGAGCCTGTGGCTTGTGAATAGTACTATTGGTTTGACAAACCCAATTGAAATCACCAGTGGAGTGTACCGAAACCATTATTCAATTTCACTTGACCTTACAATTATACTTACTATTCTCTATGTGGTGTTAGACACATGGTTGTAAAAATCGCGCCTAGGCGCCGAGTACTCAACGAGTAATCCCCGCCTAGGCCGAGTTTTCGGTGAGCCATCCCCGAGTACTCTCCGACTAAGGCCGGGTACTCACCGACTAAGGCTGAGTACTCCCAACTCCCCAGTCGACCGCCTAGGGTCCGCCTAGCGACTTTAGCAACCATGGTTAGACATAGTACTACTTGGGGCAAATGGGCCTATGAGGCTGAGAAAGTGTGTGGGTGGAAGTGGGCCACCTAAAATACGCACGTCAGAAGGGTTCACTTGTGGCTTAGTATAATTACATCGTATACATACGAAACTTGAATACTATGATCACGTATACTAGTTTCGTTTAAACTTATGAAACTCACCAACTATTTGTAGTTGACCCGTTTTTAACATGCTTTTCAGGTATTCTAAAGTTGGAATGATGTGCTAAATGATATGTGCGGAAAGTGATAAATCATGCTAATGTAGATAGATGCAAAATACACAATTAAAGGATAAAGCGGCCTAGAGAACTTGTTATCTTGTTACCGGCTTGTTTGTAAACAAAGTTAAAACCATGTAATATGATGTAAATTTGTTTATTAATTTTCTTTATAAATAATGTGGTTGTTACTAGTGGTTATCTGTTACACTCCCGTATTACACTTCCACAATTTCCTAGTCCGGGTGTTACATGTTGGTGAGAAATCAGAGGAGGGTACTGAAGTATATATTGTTGATCCTATTTCAACCACTTTGTTTTAGACAAACGGGGTTGTGTACGAGGCTGAGGAAGGGGAAATAGTCATGGATAAAGCTGATCTAGCTAGACTATTAAATGTTATCGAATAAGAGTTCTGTTTTTGATTTTGAACATGAGCTGGGTAGTATTTTTGATGATAAACAGGAATTGATTTCTGTTAATGAACCTGTGTTAGAAGAAGTGGAACATAAAGAGTATGTCAGATATGTTACTCATGATAACCGTAAATTTTCTTAATTTGATGAAGACTTTGATAATGAAATAGAGATGATTAGTCAAGAGTTCGATGATTCTGGAAAGCCGGTGGAAGATGAGGTAACAAGTAAAAGGAGAAATGATTGGTTTCATGATCATATTGTTGAACCTGAGAAACAATGTCTCAGACTTGTGAAATATTATAAAAAGAAGAAGAAAGATATTGCGTTGGGTAAATGTATTAGTATTACGTATCTGAAAAGATTCGGAAGATAGCAATCAAAAGACAATTTGTGATGTAATACTTTGAAAGTTTATTGGAGCTGAAATCGTTGTCGTGGCATGACGTGTATGATATATATAAAAAAATGTTGTTGTATGCTTATGCTAAAGGTTACATTTTGGAGATATGAGACTTTATTGTGAGACAATCAAAATGTGGATTTAAGAGTTGGACTCCACAAAAGCCAAAACTACATGTTTCAAGTATTAAATCCAGAGACTGGAGAATTTGTCAAGACGTTAAGAAATTCAAGACCTGATTCGTTGAAGGTTATACCTTTATACCCAATTGACCAGAATTTTCATAAATACTTTATATGGTGGTATTATTATGAATAAACTGGTGTAGCAATAATCAATTTGGATAGAGGAAAGAAGGATTATGATGTGATCGCGATGCTTGATCCAATGTGGTTGGTTAACTGTTCGAAAAAAGATATTGAGGTCCTATAATCCCACAAGATTCAAGTTTATTCCGATAAGGGTGAGGAACAAGCTCAAAAATTTCAGTGAGTTGTGAATGTTTTTTTTGTTAAAAAAGTACATTTTGGTAGAGTCTGGGAAACAAAGTGGATCAGTGTAGGAAAAAAGGAAGATATAAAGGTGGCAGAAATCAAAGCTGGAAGTTAAGACAAATTTATTAGGGCTTCTTGTAGCCGGTTTAATTATACGCATGTTGGGGTTTCAAGACCGACGCCTCAAGAAGGTTCAACTAAACGCTTGTTTGAAGATTATTGTAAAGAGTACAGATCAAGAGTGTTTTGGATGTCAAAGTGAAGACAATCAAGACCTAGCAATATCCAAGGGGGCGTTGATAGTACATAATGTCTAATAATTTCAAAGTGACTTAATGTACGATGAGCGGATATATACATATACGAGCGTATACGTACATATACGGCGTATATGTTATACACCGCATATGTCATAGGGCGTATAAGTATGTGACACTATAAACAATGTACTTATACGTTCGATCAGTTGTTTTTGCATGTTATTGATTTCCCAGAGCATATCACTGTCATATCCGTTGTAACTGTTGATGATTAATGGTATAAGTGAGCTTAAACATTAATGAATTACTTGTGTATCTTCGTCTTGTGTTGAATTACGTTCAATACATTAAAGAGTAACTTGTTGGGCCTAGTTATTTGGTTTGTACTTAGTTTGTTTGTTTGTGTTTTGGGTTGCGTATCTAAACCGAGATCCCTTTGCATCTCGGTGGGCTTTGGGCTATGTTGGGCTTGTAGGTTGAGCACCCTATTTATAGAATGCAATGTATAGGGTTCTAGTTGTTGGGTCAAGGTTGTTTTGGCTGTCTAAGGGAGTTCTAGACGTGGTTGTAATAGTTGTGCTTAAGAACCCGACGTATAATAATACGTGTGTTTTGAAGCAGTTCTTGTGTCTTACATGTTTTGTGTTTCGTGTTCTTGAATCATCTAGTGTTGGAATTCCGCACAAACATCTAGATCGTTGATATCATAATTGAAAGATCCATCTTGGACCTTACAATTGATATCAGAGACTTAGACCTATTTAGGCTCGTTATTGTGATATCAAGGATTCAAGATCTTGATTTATTGGTGGTTTTGTTGTATCTCCAGTGAACAGGTTATCGGAGAAGAAGGAGAGTCATTTTTGGGAAATGATTGGTTTTGGTTTGGAAACAGATCAAAATCCCAACTTTCTCGGAAGTTTGTTACACTACAGATTGACTTTTGGTGAAAAACACGGCATCAATCAAGGGTTATCGGCCAAGGTTACCAGTTCTCGGCTAAATTGTTGACCTCTCAGTCAGCGATTTGAGTTCTCTGTCAAGAATTATAGTTTTTGGCTGAGTTCTCGGCTAACTTTAGTTCTCAGTCAAATATTTATAGTTCTCGGTCAAGGTTACTAGTTCTCGGTCAATATTTATAGTTCTCGGTCAAGATTTATAGTTCTCGGTCAGGATTACTAGTTCTCGGTCAAGATTAATAGTTCTCGGTCAACATTTAGTTTTCGGTCAACAGATCTGCAACTCCCTTTGGGCCTGATCTGTGTGACCTGGGTATTGTGATTTGGGCTCTGTGTAACAGCATTTGGGCTTGATTAATTTTTTGGACTTAAAACTCATCAAATAATTCAATTAAAATGGATCTCAGTTAACTATTAGCAATGGTTCAACCAACATTTCACTCCATCAAGAACTCGACTCTATCATGGGGACCACCACTCGTATACCCCGCCTCCTGTCCCATGAGGGGTTTAGTGAATGGAAATTTTGTTTTGAGAAATACTTTAAGATGAAAGATCCCAAAGTTTGGAGAAGCATTGTTAGGGGGCCTCAAAGAATTACCTATCAATGTGATAACTCAACTGAGATCATTGTTAAGCCCGTTTTCATGTATGATGATGATGATTTTGCTAAAGTTGAGGAAAATGAAAAGGCTCTTTCAACTCTAACCATGGCACTCTCACCCGTGATTGCCCTTGGCTTTAGAGAACTACAATCTGCTAAAGAGTTATGGGAGGCGTTGATTGAGGTGTATGAGGGAAACGAAGACATGAAAAGGAGTCGCCAAGACCTGCTGCGACAAAAGTTCAACATGTTTAATCATGTTCTGAGGGAAACGTTGGAAACTCAACTCCAAAGGCTCATAGCACTGGTGACTGAAATGAGATCAGCAAGTATTTACCTAGCAACCTGTGAGATAAACAACAAGCTGGTGAACTCGTTGCCAAAGAATTGGGATATGAGTGTTGCTGTCATCAAGAAGACTAAAGATCTCAACAGAATGTCTATCTCTGAGATGATGGCTACTATCAAGGCATGTGATATGGATGACAAGCAATGTGCAATAAATCTTGCGAACTCCTATAGTGCAGCTGGGTACAATATTGCTTCCAACAATGCTCTTATTTCTCAAGACAGTTTCTCAATGTTTAAGGCTACTCAGCAACTTCCACCACAAGGAAACTTTCAGATGTTTAAACCTACGCAAGGGCAATCATCCTCCACTCCTCCTCAACCTGCTCCAGTTATCTTCACCAAGTCTGCTCAACCGTCATCTTCTGGCGCTGCTCATGGTCAGAACTCCAGTCAAATTCCCTATATTCTGAAAGAGACTCAGGAGAACATAGCTCTAATGGCAGGATTCATGAACTGCTATAATGCATTTCTAGCTGGAGACTTAGTCCAACATGTAGTTGCTGCTGAGCTCGATCAGATCCATCTTGATGATGTTAAAGAAATGGATATCTCTTGGCAAATCGCCATGGCGGTATTTCTTGCCAAGAAATTCACTAAGAGGACATGCAGAAACAATTGGAGTATGCCTAATAATCAAAAGGTGGGTTTAACAAGGACACTCTGAGATGCTACAACTGTCAAGAGCCGGGTCATTTTGCTCGTGAGTGTACTAATCCAGCAAAGGAAGGAAACACTGAAAGGGCGCTGGTTCCAGTGGGTAATGCTAGAGGTGAGGCTGAGGTAGTTCGGGAATTGGTGAAAGGGGATTGGTTGCTCAACAATTCTCTTGGGAGGACCAGATGGCAGCTCTCAACATTGGAAATTAGACTGAAAACTTCGCAAATGTTGAAGACACTGAAGAAGAGAATGCTACTGAGGATCAAGTCAAAGAACTTCAATTCGCATATATGGCTTTCACCTCTCCCAACTCATATGAGGTAAGTTTTCAACCTTGTTCTCTAGATTGTGTTGAGAAGATAGAGTCATATAAGCTCCATAATGATAACTTAATTAGAGACATGGAAAGAATAAAATATGAAAATTTCAAACTTAAGAAAAATGAAAAAGGATTTCTTGATAAGATAGAAGCAAATCAAAAGGATTTCTCAAAGCTTAAGTCTGAATTTAGCTTAAAATGTTGTCATTATCTTGATGCCAAATAAGAAATCACTGAACTAACTGCTAAACTGGAAGCCTCCAAGTTAGAAATTTTAAATCTAACTAGTAAGTTTGAAAGAGCTGAACTTGATTTTAAAAAATTCGATGCTTCCAGTGAAGTAGTTAACTCAAAGATTGAAAATCAATTATGGTGGAAAGAAAATGAATGTGAAGGCATAGGATATAGTCAACTTCCCCCACCCTATAATCAAAACTATGTCAGTACTCCCGTTACCAAAGAACAGGAAGAAAAGATAAAAGCCATGAAGTACGGAAAACAAGATAAATGTGGCGGAACTAGTTCTGTGAATGCTAGTGCGTCCAATTAAGGAGTGAATGATTCTAACGTTATTTGCTTCATGTGTAGAAAAAGTAATTGTGAAGGAATGGACTGATGAGGACGACGACCCCTGTTTTGAATTTAATATTGACATTGTTTCTGATGTTTCTTTAAATCTACTTGTTTTGAATTATGTTATTCCGATTGTTTGTGTGGGCACTGTTTTAAAGAGCAAGGATTCTTGTGTGGTTGATTTCGTTAATACTTTGAATTCTGATAATTTGGTTTCTAATAATATTAAAAATTCAAAAAATTCCAACAAATAGTTACCACCTAAATTTGTTAAAGAGGGATGCTCTAATGACAAACAAGGTGATAAGTTAAAAAATGTGAAAAAAGATCCTAGAAATTTTAAACAAACTGGTCCACACAACCAGTCCAGACGAGGAGCTACCCAAAATGATTTCTACATAAAACGTCAAACATGTTTTAATTGTCGCACTCCTGGTCATATTGCCAGAAACTGTTCACATCTTCCATTTGTTCCTTATTATGGATATTATCAGAGGAATATACCTTATATGCCTCATAATTTGTACAAGCAAAGACTCAGGTATAATCAGGCTAATACCTCTGACGATGATTGGAACCGAAAAAAGTCTGGCAGGTTTAGTCCTCATCGGACCAAGCCTGACATGTTTCACAATAGGGTTAGAAAGTGTGCTTCGGTATCAAAGACGAACACACATTCTAAACCAAAACAGGTAAAGAAGACAAAATCGCGTCCTTCTAGCCCAATAACACCGGAAATGAAGAAAACCATTCGTACTTATAATACCAAGTCCTACAATGGTAGACATAAATGGTTGCCCAAATCTCCGGTGAAAGAGTCTGCAAACCAAACGTTTGATGATGAAAAGGATATGTCATGGAAACCCATGACATCTTCGGGGAAGTCAAGGTCACCCAGTGTAACTATGGACTGGGTACCAAAGTCTAATTAATCCCGTGCTTTGTGCAAGGACAACTATGGAGGAATATCATCAGACTTTGGTATGTTGATAGTGGCTGTTCCAGGCACATGAAAGGAGACATTTCCCAACTTCACGACATTCAAACATTCAATGTTTGGTATGTGTCCTTTGCGGGAGGAGAAAAGGGGAAGATTACTCAGAAGGGTACTGTAAGTAACGGTGTTCTAAAATTCAAAAATGTTAATTTTGTTTCAGAATTGAAGCAAAGTTTGTTGCGCGTGTCTCAAATATGTGATAAAGATTTCTCAACTCACTTTACTAAGAAGGAGTGTTTGATTTTGAAACCTGGTATAATTATACCAGAAGACTGGATTCTTGTTCGATCACAACGAAAGGATAATGCTTATGTGATTGACATGAATAAAAATGTTCCTGATGAAATAACTTGCTTGTTTTCTAAAGTGTCAGAATATAATGACATGCTTTGGCATCGTCGCCTTGGTCATGCTAATACTAGAAATTTAAATCTTCTTACTAAAAATGATTTGGTACGTGGCGTACCTATTAAAGATTTTGTGACTATTGAAAAATGTGTGGCTTGTGCTTTCGGTAAACATCATCGAAAAGCTCATAAGCCAAAATTGATTAATACCATTTCATCAGTTTTCCAATTGTTACATATGGATCTTTTTGGACCGGTTCACGTGTTGAGTCTTTCTCGTAGCTCTTATTGTCTTGTTATTACTGATGATTACTCACGCTTTAGTTGGGTGTTTTTCTTGTCAAATAAGAGTGAAACTGCAGATTTGATCAAGAAGTCTGTTGTGCTTATGGAGAACCAACTGAACTTGAAACTAAAGGGAATACGTTGTGATAATGGCACGGAGTTCAAGAATGCATCATTGAATCATTTTTGTTCAGAGAAGGGGGTGCTGCGGCAATACAATCCAGCACAGACACCACAACAAAATGGTGTGGCCGAAAGAAGAAACATAACTTGTCACACCCCGACTAGGTAGTTGCGGAAGCGTAATACGGGAATGTAACAGATAACACTGGTATCAACAACATTGTTCATAAAGAAACATTACTAACTAATTTACAATATATTATATCGTTCTAACATCTTTTACAAACTAGGTGATACAATCAAACCGGTTCTTCAATTACTTTACTTCTAACTCAAATGCCCATGACATCATTCACCAATCAGACACGTAACGCACAGGAAATTACTTCTCATATCTGATTACCTGAAAAGCATGTTAAAATAGGTCAACTACGAATAGTTGGTGAGTTTCATAGGTTTAACGAAATCAGTTCTGCGTACCACACAGTCATAGTTTGTATGTACGCGCGTATGTAAAAATATGTGTTTACGTTTGTATAAATATGTACAGCCATATCCTTGTGTGTGCATATGCACACATGTAAGTTTATAATATAAATTTGAAATTTCAGTAAAATCGTGATTGTTTGTTCGTACTACCTGTTTCCAATTTCCGTGTTTAACCAACCACTATGGACCCCCTTCCTCCAACAACGGTTCCACATAAACTCAACCACTGTGGCCCCCTTTCCGCCCACAACGGTTCCGTGTTAACATCAACCACTGTGATCCCCCTTCCACCCACAATGATTCCACGTAAACTCAAACATTATATAGTGTACACGCAAATAATTAGTATATTCTACACATAGTATTTCCTACGGCTAATCACATAGCATGTATATAGACACATATACACATATAGTATTTATCACGTATCACCAAACACTATGGCTCCCCATCCGCCAACAATACGCATAATCACATTATTTACTTAACATTCATGTCATAATCAAGTTAGTTCGTTTAATAAGTTGCAGCAGAACTTGGCTCATAGGCCATACTCAACTTTAGTTTATAAGTTGCAGCAGAACTTGGCTCATAGGCCATACTCAACTTTAGTTTATAAGTTGCAGCAGAACTTGGCTCATAGGTCATACTCAACTTTAGTTTATAAGTTGCAGCAGAACTTGGCTCCTATTTCCAATTTCCGTGTTTAACCAACCACTGTGGACCCCCTTCCTCCAACAACGGTTCCACATAAACTCAACCACTGTGGCCCCCTTTCCGCCCACAACGGTTCCGTGTTAACATCAACCACTGTGATCCCCCTTCCACCCACAATGATTCCACGTAAACTCAAACATTATATAGTGTACACGCAAATAATTAGTATATTCTACACATAGTATTTCCTATGGTTAATCACATAGCATGTATATAGACACATATACACATATAGTATTTATCACGTATCACCGAATACTGTGGCTCCCCATCCGCCAACAATACGCATAATCACATTATTTTCTTAACATTCATGTCATAATCAAGTTAGTTCGTTTAATAAGTTGCAGCAGAACTTGGCTCATAGGCCATACTCAACTTTAGTTTAGTAAGTTGCAGCAGAACTTGGCTCATAGGCCATACTCAACTTTAGTTTAGTAAGTTGCAGCAGAACTTG
The DNA here is from genome assembly GCF_021521415.1 of Bidens hawaiensis. Classification (NCBI taxonomy): domain Eukaryota; kingdom Viridiplantae; phylum Streptophyta; class Magnoliopsida; order Asterales; family Asteraceae; genus Bidens; species Bidens hawaiensis. The sequence goes on from NW_027495442.1 coordinate 145,801, forward strand.
GCTCATAGGCCATACTCAACTTTAGTTTGTTACTATTGTGGCCACCCTTCCGCCCACAATAGCCCCATAAACATCATAGACCACGTTATCCCCATGGCCATTACAGACCATGTTGTTTCCCAAATTAGTTATGTTTAACATTACACAACGTGTTTGTATAAACATGTTGTGACGTGTAATTTCATTATGTTTTGCAATTCGTATTATCTTCGCTCAATATATCAATCAACGATAATAATCATCTTTCATCAGCACGTAGTCAATCATTATGTTTGTAGGGACTTTTCATATATAAATGTTTAGATATTTTATATCCGGATCCGTTTTCAGATAGATAACGTGTATAAACATGCTTTCCACCCCGAAAGTTCGTAAAATAGTTTAAAGAGTGGGGTCATGAAACTCACCTTATCGTAGTTCGCACAGAAATTACGTATCAGTAAGTCAGATGCCTCGTTTATAGCCTGATTCCTATAAACGGTATCGTATCGTTAATACTAGTACAGTGTTCAAGCTAAGTCGGGCCGTATAGATAATCTGGGTATAGCTGTTAGGCCCAGAACATGACCATAGTCTTAGATTGTGACGTTGTATACTATGAAATGTTTAAAACTGGATTTGGCTCAGTTTTCACCGTTTCCTGAGCCTAGCTCAGTTGATCGTTTATACGTTTCGGGATTAGGTAAGATCACATAAAACTTAAGTAAATATATTGATTGATAAAATAATTTGACTTATGAAAGAATTTTAAGGTTTCGGTGTCTGGTTTGATCGCAAGGTTTGTTTCCGTTTTCATACGGGTTTGATTATACAAAACGCGCATAATTCACCCGAATTTTCCGGAATTCTCGTAAAAAGTTCGTTTTTATCAATATAATTCAAAAACATGATATTTGACCACTTTTGACATTTTGACATACCAGTCAGTCCGTTAAACACAAAACTGCCGGTTTTGTTAAAACAATTATAATTTAAATCTTTGATTAATCATAACTAAATATGTACTTATATATAAATTATGTAAATTTTTGTAAAAATACATTAAGACATGGAGAATTTTATAAAAATATTTTCAGAAACTTTATGATTATTTATTTATTTATAAAAATTCATTTAATAGGTTATAATC